>NC_134483.1:128729143-128826643 GCF_040206685.1 Ascaphus truei
AGCAGGAAATGGAAAAATAAAAATATGTTGTACATACTGTATGTTATTGATACATATATACTATGGTATACACCAAGGTGTCTTTCTCTCTCTCTCTCTCTGTGGGTATATATATATACACACATACACATACTATATTTAGATTATGTGAATATCTATAATCTATCTACCAAGACAATATTATGCACAATAGTTATCCGAATACGCTAGTCTTACCACTCTAGCCACATGGTGGGGATTTCAAGGATGCTATTGACTAAACTATTCCCGAATGTTCTCCATTCATATGTGAATTTCATTCATTATACTGTAGCATTCTATTCTCAGTGTGAAAAGTCCAGAATGCCTTTCTGTGTGCATATTTCTCTTCTGTTTGTGTATGCATCTCTGTAGTGCACACTCTGCAGTAACTGTTAAATCCATACAAAACAAAACATTGGGTCCCTCAATATTAGAGTTGTTATCTTTATGAAACCAACCTTCAAAGTGTACTGGTTTATATCAGTTTGTAAGAATTACTGTGCAATGTCTATGTGATGCATTAAAACACATATTAGTTCCACTAGTAGAGACGAAAATACTTTAGGTTTATTTCTTCCCTATAATTTACACTGGGTGGTGTTGTAATTACTATGTTGGACTGAGTCACTGTTAAACTATACCTTTAATTTAATTCCCCTATAAATATCTGAAATTGACATTGCGTGGTTATTGCAAAATGCTTGATATAGCACAATATCTTCCATTTAACTCTGCACGCATTACCATTGTTTTTGTGATATTCAGTAATGATATAAAAAGGCAGCCTATTTTTAGTGAAAGTTGTTCTTTTTAGTTGGTTTATAGAGCCCCAACACCCTAGCACAATGCAACCTCTATTTAAAGCTAGATAAATATTATTAATACAAAATCATGCTGGCCTCATACACATAAGCCCCTGTCCAATTTATCGCGAGGTCGGTTCTCTGTATTAAAGGAAGATGAGCGCTCCATTCGCTGCATATGGAATCGGGGCCATAGACATACTGTATAATAGATACAAGGTCCACTGCTTAGACTGACTGAAAGGTGACGTTTTAATCAATATATGTGCAACTCTAATTTATTTATTTTTTTCATTTCTTTTGGAGTTACATACAGTATGAGTCATTGTCCAAGTGGTGACCACATGCTGCCTGAAAATGTCAATGTTTTGCCCTGTGTAAAATGTGATACTGTAGGCTAATGATTCATTCTGATTATTTTGTAATAGTATGCTTTAGGTCCTATACACTTCATGTTTAAACATATTTAATATAAGCAGCCATTTTGCCTACCAATTTTTTTGGTTAATCTATAGTTTATTTGTCACACAGACTTTGAACCAGTGGGACATTCGGAGCTGAGCCTTTGTGTTTTTAGCTCTGGAGAACCCCTGGTACCTGAGATTGGTTTAGTTGCTGGTGTTTTCCTCCCCTTTGGAGAAATCAAAATGGCAGCCAAATCCCGCGGTTCCTGCGGGCAAATAAGAAGCCGCAACGTCATTGGGGGAATGATGTTGAGGCTTCCTATTGGATGATCATTTACTGTACATTTCCAGATATTAACACCGGCAACTAAACTGGTAAATATCGGTGGTCGCCTGAGCTAAAAATATTGTAGTTTAACTCCAGAGAACCCTTCGGTACGACTTACGGTGTATAAAAAAAGGGTGTGTGTGCAGAGCACGCGCATTTTAAGTGAAAATTATTTGTCTTTTGTAACTGTTTTGTCACAGAAATTGTATTTGTGATGGTGATGTTTTTCATAAAAAAATCTGAACACAATTTCAGTGACAAAACGCAAAGAAGTTTGACTTAGAACGTGCATGCACGACACACACACCCTGTTTTAGCTATTTGCACTTCTATATTTATACTAACTGTGAATTCCTCCTGTGTGTGTGTGTGTGTGTGTCTGTGTCTCTCTCTCTGTATGTGTGGTGTCTTTGTGGTGTCTCCGTCTTCCAGTATGCAGAGTGATGTTGATGCTGCGATGAGCGCTGGAGGCCTCTGCGCAGGCGCGCTGGGCCGAGGATCCTTATGCGCATGCGCCAAGGCCCAAGGACCCTTCTCCCGATGTCATGACATCAGTTCCGTGATGCGTTTCCGTTACCACATTTTCCCCATCAAAACTCTGTAGGTTCCAGGAAAGAAGTTTCACTTAAAAAATGTGTGTTAAAATGTGTCGGGATTGTTCTTAAAGGTGTAGAACAGGGGTGGGGAATGTCATTTGGTCCGGCCCCCGGGAAGCAAGCCTGCAAAAATGGTTTTTAAAAAAAACATTTTTTTTTTTAAAACTCCCCCTTTCCTGATTGGCTGCCCGTGCTGTCACTCTGCCAATTTTTGTTTTGGCCCGCCTCTTCCCTCAGCACTGCCCCCCTCCCTTCTCTCCTCCAGTAATGCCGGCTCCTTAGGCTCCGCCCCTCTGTACCTCCCTTTAGGCTCCGCAGGCCTGCCAGTCTCATCTGCAATGGCTACCTATGCTGCTCCAGCAGCCCATCCACGGGCCCCAGGTAACCCACATGCCCCTTTATACCCCCTCCCAGACACCTTACCCACCCCAAGGGGGGAGAGGCCTTTTTTTTGTGTGTTTGCAGAGGTGGGCTTATTGTGTGTGTGTGTGTGTCACTGTGTGTGTCATTGTGTTTGTGTGTGTCTGTCTCTGTCATTGTGTGTGTGTGTGTGTGTGTGTGTGTCTGTCTCTGTCATTGTGTGTGTGTCTGTCTCTGTCATTGTGTGTGTGTGTGTGTGTGTGTCTGTCTCTGTCATTGTGTGTGTGTCTGTCTCTGTCACTGTGTGTGTGTGTGTGTGTGTGTGTGTGTGTGTGTGTGTGTGTGTCAATGTCACTGTGTGTGTGTGTGTGTGTGTGTGTGTGTGTGTCAATGTCAATGTCACAGTGTGTGTGTGTGTGTGTGTGTGTGTGTGTGTGTGTGTGTGTGTGTGTGTGTTAATGTCACTAAGTGTGTGTGTGTGTGTGTGTGTGTGTGTGTGTGTCAATGTCACTGTGTGTGTGTGTGTGTGTGTGTCAATGTCACTGTGTGTGTGTGTGTGTGTGTGTGTGTGTGTCAATGTCACTGTGTGTGTGTGTGTGTGTGTGTGTGTGTGTGTGTGTGTGTGTGTGTGTGTGTGTGTGTCAATGTCACTGTGTGTGTGTCAATGTTACTTTGTGTGTCTGGCACTGTCACTGTGTGTGTCTGGCACTGTCACTGTGTGTGACTGTCACTCTGTCAGTCTCTGTGTGTGTGTCACTGTCTCTGTGTCTGTGTGTGTGTATCACTGTCTCTGTGTGTGTCACTGTCACTGTCACTGTGTGTGTGTGTGTGTGTGTGTGTGTGTGTGTGTCACTGTCTGTCTCTGTGTGTGTGTGTGTGTGTGTGTGTGTGTGTGTGTCACTGTCTCTGTGTGTGTGTGTGTGTGTGTGTGTGTGTGTGTGTGTCACTGTCTCTGTGTGTGTTTGTGTGTGTGTGTGTGTCACTGTCTCTGTGTGTGTTTGTGTCACTGTCTGTGTGTGTGTCACTGTCTCTGTGTGTGTGTGTGTGTCACTGTCTCTGTGTGTGTGTGTGTCACTGTCTCTGTATGTGTGTGTCACTGTCTCTGTGCGTGTGTGTCACTGTCTCTGTGTGTGTGTGTGTGTCACTGTCTCTGTGTGTGTGTCACTGTCTGTGTGTATGTGTGTGTGTGTCACTGTCTGTCTCTGTGTGTGTGTGTGTGTGTGTGTGTGTGTGTCACTGTCTCTCTGTGTGTGTGTGTGTGTGTGTGTGTGTCACTGTCTCTGTGTGTGTTTGTGTGTGTGTGTGTGTCACTGTCTCTGTGTGTGTGTGTGTCACTGTCTGTGTGTGTGTCACTGTCTCTGTGTGTGTGTGTGTGTCACTGTCTCTGTGTGTGTGTGTGTGTCACTGTCTCTGTGTGTGTGTGTGTCACTGTCTCTGTATGTGTGTGTCACTGTCTCTGTGCGTGTGTGTCACTGTCTCTGTGTGTGTGTGTGTCACTGTCTCTGTGTGTGTGTCACTGTCTGTGTGTATGTGTGTGTGTGGCACTGTCTCTGTGTGTGTGTGGCACTGTCTGTGTGTGTGTGTGGCACTGTCTCTGTGTGTGTGTGTGTGTGTGTGTGTGTCACAGCGCTCCGGGGGGGAGAGGGTATAAGAGGAGTGGGGGATGGGGGGGAAGGGGGTATAAGAGGCTTGTGGGATAGAAGAACGAGTCTGTGGTGGGAGAGACACCTCACTACAGCCTCTCCTCCTCCTCCCCACAGTGTGTGTGTGTGTCTGAGAGAGAGAGAGTGTGTGTGTGTCTGAGAGAGTGTGTGTGTGTCTGAGAGAGTGTGTGAGTGTGTGTCTGAGAGAGAGAGTGTGTCTGAGAGAGAGAGTGAGAGTGTCTGAGAGAGAGAGTGTCTGAGAGAGAGAGAGAGAGAGTGTCTGAGAGAGAGAGAGAGTATCTGAGAGAGAGAGTGTGTCTGAGAGAGAGAGAGAGTGTGTTTGAGAGAGAGTGAGTGTGTTTGAGAGAGAGAGAGAGTGTGTCTGAGAGAGAGAGTGTGTCTGAGAGAGAGAGTGTGTCTGAGAGAGAGAGTGTGTCTGAGAGAGAGAGTGTGTCTGAGAGAGAGAGTGTGTCTGAGAGAGAGAGAGTGTGTCTGAGAGAGAGAGTGGGTCTGCGAGTCTGAGAGAGAGTGGGTCTGAGAGTCTGAGAGAGAGAGTCTGAGAGAGAGAGTGGGTTGAGAGTCTGAGAGAGAGAGTGGGTTGAGAGTCTGAGAGAGAGAGTGGGTCTGAGAGTCTGAGAGAGAGAGTGGGTCTGAGAGTCAGAGAGAGAGTGAGTCTGAGAGAGAGAGAGTGAGTCTGAGAGAGAGAGTGGGTCTGAGAGTCTGAGAGAGAGAGAGTGAGTCTGAGAGAGAGAGAGAGAGTGAGTCTGAGAGAGAGAGTGGGTCTGAGAGTCTGAGAGAGAGAGAGTGGGTCTGAGAGTCTGAGAGAGAGAGAGTGGGTCTGAGAGAGAGAGAGAGTGGGTCTGAGAGTCAGCGAGAGAGAGTGGGTCTGAGAGTCTGAGAGAGAGAGTGTGAGTCTGAGAGAGAGAGTGGATCTGAGAGAGAGCAGATCTGAGAGAGAGAGTGGGTCTGAGAGAGAGAGTGGGTCTGAGAGAGAGAGTGGGTCTGAGAGAGAGAGTGGGTCTGAGAGAGAGAGTGGGTCTGAGAGTCTGAGAGAGAGAATGGGTCTGAGAGTCTGAGAGAGAGAGAGTGGGTCTGAGAGTCTGAGAGTCTGAGAGAGAGAGTGGGTCTGAGAGAGAGAGTGGGTCTGAGAGAGAGAGTGGGTCTGAGAGTCTGAGAGAGAGAGTGGGTCTGAGAGTCTGATTTCCCTCCCCCCTGCCCGATTTCTGTGTGCGTGTGTGTGTGTGTGAGCGCGCGTGCGCACAGACACCAACCCGCAGTCAGTCATAGTCACCCACCACCCAAGAGTCAGTCAGTCACCCAAAGAGAAGCAGTTCCAGCCATCACATTAGTGGTGAGTTCATTAAATGTTTGACAAATATAGCAGGCTAATTTTTAAGTTGATAATTTTGGATGGCCCGCGAATGATTTTATAAATATCAAAATGGCCCTTGGCAGAAAAAAGGTTCCCCACCCTTGGTGTAGAAAGTCGGAACTTGTGACCCTCCAGTTCGTTTATATTGCCCACCATTGCCTTCGCCCCTAACAAAATCAGTATGACATGTTTATTTCAATATTTGCACAGCTATTAAAGGTTTCTTGCAGGTTAGCATACCTTTAAGTAGACAAAGGAGAATTCATATTAGATGTAGTTGTATGCAAGCTTTTAAGACCCACACAAACACTTTATTTTTGCGTTGACAAGAAGCCAGTGAATCAAACTCTTCAGATAAATGGCTAAATTTCAAAGCCTTGCAGGAAAAGCTTTAGCGGAAAAACAAAATGATGAAATAAAATAAATCAGATTTTTTTTGTTTTTTTATAAAACCGATATAGATTTGTCTTTTTGACCACGTTTTGCAGCTGAAAGACTTTGATAACTTATATTCTAGTTTTAAATTCAGTAATAATTTGCCATAATAGTAAATGCAATTAATATAATTCATACAGATGTAGCCGGACTAACTGTTCACCGCGCTGCGACCGGAACGACGAAAAAATGCGGCGCTGGGGGAGGTGGTTGCGGCGAAGGTCATGCGGGGTTACATTCCTTTCAATGGGACCTCCTGTAGTGTTAATATTCTCAGCCCGCAATTGGTGCGGTCAAGGCGCAGGGAACAGTTAGACCCGCTACATCTGTACATACCAAGAATTCATGCAAACCCCCCCCCATATATATATATACTGTATGTTCTAATCAACAATGATCACTATTTATTTGTCAAGTAAGAATATTTGAGCAAATTCACTAAAACAAATACGTGTGTAAATAATGGGGAGTTTCCCAGATAAAGTTTGCAACAGTTTGCTTTATCTCTCTTCATTTATAAAAACCATACTTATGGCAAATTCCCCATGCGTGGGCTCTGTCTCACGCAGAATGAGGAAAGTCTAACACCCACCCCATCCAATCGCGTCACAACCCCATCCAATCACGTCACAACCCCATCCAATCACGCCACAACTTCAGCCTTTCGCTACGCAACCCAGCCCACCTGCAGATACCGGGCCCCTGACCTGTAGGTGAGAAGCGATCTCAAGCAAATCCCACACGTTTGAGGCCCCTTCTCACGGTCAGTGAGAGAGGGGCCCTTGACAACTCTGCAGTGGCCGCATTGTTCTATATAAAACACATAACAAGCGTATGCTCCATAGTGTAATAAAGTAAAACGATTTTAATACATTTAAAAAGAGGAAGGGGAGTGAAAGCCTGGTGTGCATTGCCTTCTCCTTTTTTAATGTATTAAAATTGTTTTACTTTATTACACTGCAGAGCATACGCTTCTAATGTTTGTGTTTTAGATTTCGGTTCGGATAGAAATGCTGCATCTATACAGGGCCCAGCAGCAACGACAGTGAGATTGCTGGAGAAAAGATAGACTGAGAGAGGTAATCTCACTAGAAAAGTAGACAGAGAGAGCCGGTAAGAGTGAGACAGACCCAGATACCCACACAGCCCATGCACCCAGAGGAGGGGAGAGAGGCAACGTATCCTCTCCCTCCATATTCACCCCTGTCCCTCCTCTATCTCCCCCTCTATCTTCCCCCCCAATTATATCTTCCCCCTCGCTTCCCCCTCTCTCTTCTCGCCTGTCTTTCTCCCCTCCTCTTTCTCTCCCCCGCTTCTCTCTCTCTTCCCTCCTCTCGACCCACCTTTTGTCTCTCCCTCTCTCCCTAACTTCCCACTATCTCTCCTCCCCTCTTTCCCCCTTCTTCCCCTCCCTCTCTCTTCCCCCCCTCTCCCCTTCCCCCCTCTCAAGTTCCCCTCTCTCCCTCTCTTTCCACTCCTCCTCTCTTCCCCCTCTCTCTCCCCCTCTGCCTCGCCCTTCATCTTCCTCTCTCTCTAGCCCCTCTTTCCCCTGTCTGTCTCTTTCCCCACCTCTGTTTATCTCCCCCCTTGTTCCCCCACTTCTCTCTCTCCCCCTCCCTCTTCTCCCCTCTCTACCCCACTTTTGTCTCTCACCCTCCTCTCCCTTACTTCCCCCCTATCTCTCCTCCTCTCTCTCTCCACCCCACAGTGATTGCAGCCTTTTCTGAGGTACCCCCAGGATACCAATAACTGCAGGCAGGTTCGTGAGTATCAAGGAATCTTTATTTACGAGTGTACAAGGAGATGACACATCAACAAGCTGTTTCAGTGTGATCTGAGGTGGGGTCATCCCAGTCTCAGTATTTATACATTACATATAACCCTTATCTTCTATGCATATATGATCCCTTCACCCAATCCACAAGTTCCACATTGCACATTGCAACCATCCCATAATATTGTTTCTCCCAAATTCCTAGGGAGTACATGATTTACCTGGGATAATCCTAGAGCAAACCTTGCCCAATCACACATTCCATCCTGTACACAGAATGACCAATAAACACTTATCAGACATACACACATACAATAGAGGAGACAAGATGAAAGACCAGTTACCCAAGACCCTTTGTCTTCTCTATAGCCCTCCTGTCAGTAATTCTTTCACACCCCTTTCCTCTTCCTCCCTCTCTCTTTCCCCCTTTCTTTCTCTCCCCTCCCTCTCTCCGCCCCTCTCTCTTTTCCCCTCCCTCTCTCTCCCCTTCCCTCTTTCCTCCCTCTCTAGTTCCCCTCTCTCTCCCCTCTCCCTCTCTTTCCCCCCTTCCCTTGCTCTCTCCCCCAGTCCCCTCCCCTCCCTCAAGTCAATAACTACCCCCTCCAAGCCCTTATCCCCCCTCTCCCACCACAATGCGGGTCAAACTTCTGTCATTCGACCCCCTGACAAAGCACGGAAGTGCGAAACGTGTTGAGATCACAGGAGGTTACGCACTAGCAGTTTCACAAGCTGAGTTAATTTCGGGAGAGAGAGTTGACTCCAGCAGACAGTGAATGTTTTCCAGACTTAACATAAACATATCCCGTCGGCCATCTCAACCAGTTTCCCTGCGCATCAAACTTATTGCTAACAAATCTTATCATAAGTTTTTTTTATACAGTCTTTTGATGTTTGTCTTTACTATGTATTCATGTTTTTATATATTGCTTGGTAAATGCTACCCATAAATTGCATTTATGAATAATCCCTTACTGATGCCCTGTGCGCTGTTTTCTTCCTTTTTTGTCTTTATTCATGAGTCCTCCCTCAAGAGTTCTCTTATAGCAGCTTTTGAAGTGCTCCAGTTAACAGCAGCAAAGGGATCGGTGGCGTGAATTTCTTTTCACCAGCGGGAAAGCACGAGCATGTTTCCATAACTTTTTCTCCATCACATATTAGGTTTAATAGGATATTTCGTAGGATAAACAAGCTATAGTGCTGAAAGAACACTACAAGCGAAAGTGTGAATCCGTGATCAGTTATGTTTACTATATTTATTTTATGTCGTTTTCACGAAGCATGAAATATGCATTTTTATTTGTAAAGTTCAATCATTGTTTATTCTAGTGTTCATTCTGTTTGTTAAGAGCTGTTTATCCACAATTCATCCTTTTCTTTCTTTTTCTTTTATTTAAGCTTGAATGTAGACTGTTCTGCTCATCGAGACAACCCCTGCCGATTTCCTAAAGAGCTCTTAACTTAAAGCAGGGAAAGAAAAGCATGACCATACATTCGGTCTGACTTTTTATGCGCAGTGAACCTTCTCATTGGAGATTACAAAATGGGTCTACATAAAACCACTGGTGGCAAGATCCTTGAAAGCTGCTGCATGAGGAAAACACTGTCTGGCAATAGCCAGAGGCATTCATTTGTCCTTAAGAAACTAAGACTCATTCGGATACTGGGTCTTTTCATAAGCATAACAGCCATTAGCACTTTGTCTATTACAATTAGTGCCTTTTTTAAGATAGAATCATACAGCAATGACATTTCCACTGTTACCGACAGCCAATCTCTGGTGCACAGGCATCAAAGAACTCTGATGGACTTCACAGAACAAAACCAGAATGATACTCCAGGTTCAATTATTTCTATGAAATACCAACACCAGAAAAATATAACAGAAGTAAATCATTCCAAGGGGGAATACCCACAAGACATTTTTTCTCTGGAAGATAGACGGAGGGGTGCAGTGGTCCTCCATATATTCGGGATGATCTACATGTTCATAGCGTTAGCTGTAGTCTGCGATGAATTCTTTGTCCCCTCGCTAACGGTCATCACAGAAAAACTATTAATTTCCGATGATGTGGCTGGAGCAACTTTTATGGCTGCTGGTGGATCTGCCCCAGAACTTTTCACCTCTTTAATAGGAGTATTTATATCCCACAGCAATGTTGGAATTGGGACCATAGTTGGATCAGCAGTATTCAATATCCTCTTTGTGATTGGTATGTGTGCTTTATTCTCCAAAGATGTATTAAACCTCACCTGGTGGCCACTCTTTCGGGACGTGTCATTTTATATCCTGGGCTTGATTATGCTCATAAGCTTTTTCATAGACAATTTCATCCAGTGGTGGGAAAGCCTGTTGTTGTTGATGACCTATTTAACATATGTCACTTTCATGAAGTTCAATGTCCAAGTAGAAACTTGGGTGAAGAGGAAACTGAACAGGAACAAGGTTGCAAAGGTATCATCAACACATTCCGAAGAGAAGGTTGGTTGTGTTTTAACGTTCATTTATCTATGTGATTGTTTTCTCCTTTTACTACAAGTATTGTTATCTAGTGTATGGGTCCAACTGGAATGTAACTGGAATGTAAATGAAAATGCTTCACTATACACAGTAAATCACAAGTAGAGATGGGCAATTTTTTTTTTGTGAATTTGGATCCGCAGCCAGTGGATCGATATGAAATAGGACGATTCATGTTATGCATATTTTTTTATTATTATTCCGCAACTCGTGGATTCCCCCTTTGGGGGAATTTAATGAATCTGCACGGATTGAAACTGCCCAAATCCATTTGCGGATTTTACACCGTGAAACGGATTTTGGGGGTAACATCAGCAAAAATCCGGGAGACGGATTTTGGCGGATTTGCCCATCTCTAATCATAAGCAATAACAATCCCAACTGCTATGCAATTATTATACTGAAACCCTGCTTCCTAAGGCTGCGCTTATAGTGCTGACTATGCGACCGGCTACATGACCGCGTGATGTCGCCGTAGCTATTGCGATTCCTGCACTCTGGTGCAGGAGACCAAGGGAGGGTAACAGGGGGTGTGGCGGAGGCGTGGCCGTGAGCGATTCGCCCTCATTGGCTGAACTGCTCATGTGCCACTGATGTCACTCGGCGATCGGCGTAAAAGTCAAAATCCTTTGACTACCGGCGGTTGCGACCACTCCGTCGCTCTGCAGCGCCGTCACGGCCGCGCCCACTATAGGCACCCGCAACGGACTGCATGTACTTGCTATGTTGCTGCGCGATGTCAAAGTCGCCGCCAGCACTATAAGCGCAGCCTAAGAGTCCAAAATGTATGTAGACCTCATCATACCTAGTAAGGCTATCTGTGGTTGGTTTGGAACTAATTTTATGATTACTATTCATAAAATCAGCATTCATTATTTTTTTAGATACAACTGTACTAATGTTTTTGTCGGAAATTTTCTATTGAAGTCATCAGGGCTTTTGTGCTCCTCCTGACACCCCCTTTGCCATAGTACATAGTATCACTTGTTTTATGTACGCATATTTCTCACTAGCTGTATTCTAATAAAGCTAGAGCTTGTGTTTGCAGGAGACATTCGGAGAAAAACAGAGATTCTTGAGAAGCTGCTTAAAGCCTGTAGGGGACACAGGACATAACAGGGACACAACATTGTAAAATGTGCTAGAGAATTTTAAATATCTTTGTAATTGTCCAGGTTTTCTAAATATGTGATACATACTGTCTCTACTTGCATTTCATAAACTGTCATTGTAGTCAGCCTCCAGATTAGACTCATAATGGTAATGTTACAAATGGTCATGATGGTAAAGTCAGGAGATATCTTCTCACAAAAGACATACGGGACTATTCTAGTAGCTTTGATAAAATCACTGCTATCTCGAACGATGTGGCATGACCCCTTTGACCGGTTTGTCATTTGTGTTATCACGGTATTCAGAAAGAATCTGAAACCTTCCACAAGTCTCTGAAGGGGTTAAACCTGAATACCCTGTTTGACGATGTAGAGGGGGTGCGAGTAGTTGCCCCAGGGTGGGTGGTAAGGCCTACCAGAAAGGTTGCGTGAGGAGTTAACCCCATTACTACCATACTGCTATGGTAATGAAGGGGTTAACCACTCCTGCTACCCACCCGAGAGGCCTAACCACCCACCATTGGGCCAACTACCCCATTCGCCCATTACCTCTACCCCCAACAAATATTCAAAACACAACAACCCTACCACTATCTCCTCTACCCCCAACAACCCCCGCGCCCCCCCCCAACACATACAGTACAGTAATGGACACAATTACTATTATCCAGATCTGGATAATAGCTAATTTACCCATTAAAAATAAAACATAATCCAGCCAGCATAAAGTAAATACAAATTCTACTTACCCCTGTCAGGATGAAGGCCATCCTCATCACCGTCCTCTGCATCCATGTCCTCCGTGGGCAGCAACCGAACAATAAAAAAACAAAGTAATGGCCACTAACCCCTTAATCACCTTAGCGGTTAGTAACCGCTTTAGCAATTTAAGGGGTTAACCCCCCTCCTCTGCTACCCACCGGGGATACTTAACCCTCCCGGGGGCAACTACCCCTACCTTATACCCATTGGTTGGCACAGTGGTACACCATGCACATATAATATGGCATGATTTGCCACTATGGCATTCAATGGGCAACCTAAAAAAAAACAAGCACCAAAAATTCACACCAGTAAAAATATCAAGCACCTATTCTAGTAGCTTCGATAAAATCACTGCTATCTTAAATGGTGTGGCATGACCCCATTGAATGGTTTGTCATTTGTGTTATCACGGTATTCAGAAAGGTAGTAACCGCTACGGTCATGAAGCGATTAACTCCTCCCGCTACCTCTCGCAAGGTCTAAACACCCACCATGGGCCAAATATCACCTTTGCCCACCCCTGCTTACCACACTTAACCGGGCACGGATGTTTAACCCCTTCATTACCTTAGCGTTTAGCCCCTACGGTAATGAAGTTGCCTGTAAATTTATTTTTATTGCATTGGATTGAAGCCGGGGGTCTCCAGAGCTGGTATTAATGTGTATCAGCTCCAGAGACTCCCGGCATCAATCCGATGCAGGGGGAAAAAAATAAAAAATCTGTCCTCCGGCAAATCCGATCCCGCCACCCTTGTGGTGGCGAGATGAGATCTGTGATAAGCTCACTAGTTCAGAACCCCGATGAGATTATAAAGGCTATTAAAGTAGCGTGATTTTATCAAAATGACGCTCTGGAGCTTTTTTTCAGCTTCCGCTCAGTGTGTTTGAGCAGGAGCTAGACTGCTCGGGGAGATGCACTTCCCGAACGAGTTTGCCTGGTTAGCGAAGCTTTCTGAATAGCAAACTTGCCAAATCGTTCGGGAAGTGCACAAAATCCTCGCTGAGTTTGTTATCGAAGCTACTAGAATAGGCCCCACAATATTAACTGATAATTAGGATCCTTGCTATCAAGATCCAGGTCAGTGGCACAGATTAATCCAGTCCTTTCTTTATGATTATTTTCGCAATACAACAAACAAAGAGCTACAGTACAAATCCCAGAATGCTCAAGGAAAATGTAAAAAAAAATTAATATGTTCCACCAATGGAGGTTAAGTTAGCAATACTACTGATAATCCAACAGTGGAGGGTCCCCCCCTTTCATTATTGCTTTGCAAGACAGGGATTCTGAAACTAGTGAACACAGAATAAATAGCTGAATTCATACATTCTTTGCTTCCAGTCAAGGTCAGTGTCTGTGACCCTACCGTGCTTAACCTGCTTGTCCATGTGTGTTATGAGCTCCAATTAACAGCTGTTTCCTGGAAAAAATTATTCTGCCAGCAAAATCAATCTTGAAGAGCATTGCTGTCTGTATTTTAAGCTGTTCTTATAAAATGGATAACGTCTTACTCTTGGAACTCTCATCCCCTCAATTGTATGTATGTATGTATGTATATCTTTATTTATATAGCACCATTTACAGTGTTTACATAGCGCTTCACAGCAGTAATAGGCTTGACATCATAATATAACATATAATGGGAATAAGCACTTCAGGCATATAAGTAACATTTGGAAAATGAGTGCCTGCCCCAAAGAGCTTACAATGAATTCTGAACGTATGGATGAGAGAGTATGAAACTTATTCACAGAGAGCAACAAAGGAGTCTAACCTTGCTAAATATTTGTTCCCCCATTTATATAAAAGAAAGACATACCAATATAGCAACCCAAGCCCACAATTTGCATCCTTGGTCCTTATTCAACATGCTGTGAAGCTCCTTCTGTGTCATTGAGATTATTTTTGTCCTGTTTAAACAGAGCTGACCTATTTTCCAGCACAGGGAGACAACTTCACAAATTATTGAATAGGAGCCTTTGATTCATATAGCTATACATAGAAATGTTTTTTTTTGGGTGGGGGGGGGGGGGGGGGTTGGTTGGATATTTTGCAGCTTACAGAGTGGCAGAGAGTAAATACAGTACGGTACCACTAAGTTTAGTAACAATTTGTGTGGGAAATTTGACGTTTTCCTATACTGGAAGTTTTATCCAAAGGAAACTTTTACATGTATTTGTATTATTTATATCTATCTGTATTATATATCTACAGTATATTAGAGATGCACAAAGTCCTGGTTTGCTATATGCTCTATCGTGCACTTATATATACTAATATATGCATACCGATGTACTGCTGCGGCCGAGTTTATTCGAGCATTTGCCCGTTCTCGGCCGCAGCAGTAACCTGGCGCGCGCCGGAGGGTGCCGGGCGCGCGCCGAAGCCTCGGAGGAGAGGCCCGCCGATCGGGGCTTCCCCCTCTCCTTACCGGGTCCGCCGGGTCCCCCGGAACGTCCCGCCGCCGTCGTGACATCCACGCGACACCAGGGCTCCCTCGGGGAGCCCTGGGCACGCGTACAGGCGGCACAGGCACCCGATGATGCGTGACCGCGCATCAGTGATGCGCGGCACGCTGAGGGAGTGCGGCTCGCAAGCCGGGACATTTCCCCGCTTGCGGAATGAGCCGCACTCGGATAAAGTGTGCCGCCTGTGTACTGTAGCAAACGTTATTACCCAGTTTAACGCACAAAATAAAGTGTTACATAAGCATTGTATTCAACAGCACTACAGTTATACAACGCGCCAGCGTTAACGCAACACATTGTATTAATGGGCGTAATAACGCCTGCTACTTCTGTGTGTGTGTGTATATACACTGTATGTATTGTGTATGTAGCCTGGCCTTCGGCAGCTATTGCTAATTCTGGGCCTTTCCTCTGTCAGTCCTGTTAGAACAGGCAGTGGAAAGGTTAATTCCTTCAGTTGGCCTGTTTTGCATTTCAGCTCTGAGTATGTAGCAATATTCAGGAGCGGGCCTAAGCAACCTTTGAGCTGATGTTAATCCAAAGGGTGGATATGGGTTGGAACACCCCCTGATGTGTGTGAGCCAATCGGTATCCAGCTTTGAGTTGTAATGATTCAAAGTTAGAGACACTCCCTGAGGATTTTCAAATTGAGACATGTTTCCTAAATTTAGATTGTCAGTTAGTCTTCAGAGAGAGCTGAGAGAGACAGGAAGCCAAGAATAGTTCTCCCCCTCTTGCCCCACCTGGGTAAGGAGGGGGGGGAGGGGGAAATCAAGCTACTATGAGCAGAAGGGCAGAGAGCATATCAGGCCTATCATGTTCTGCTGCATGCTGTGTATGCTGCCCTGAATAAAGATCCACAGAAAAGAAGCTGCTGTGTGTGTCCGTGTTCCTGGTGTCTGGAGAATGGAGTGTCAGTAAGGGGTCTCTCCTCTGGAGACCCCAGGGGATCCCTACTGGCTGGGGGCGCTGTGCACCCTGAGAGAACAAGGTAACCTGTCCCACACCACACCTCCTGTCCCTGTACTGGGCTCTCCCCACAACACCGCGGAGCACTCAGCCCTCCTGTTTGCCAGCAGGTCTCAGCACCAAGACCACTCAGAGTGACCAGAAGTAGTGTACCCCCAATCTCATGTTGGGTGGGGTACCATAGAAGGGTTACATGTGTGTGTGTGTGTGTGTGTGTGTATCTATATATATATATATATATATATATATATATATATATATATATATATATATATATATATACATATGCTGACTTGAGGAAGAGAGGAGAACTCTCGAAAGCTTGTCCTATGACATAAATGGTTAGTCCAAATAAAAAGGTATCATATATATATATATATATATATATATAAGAGAAAGATACACACAGCGCAATCACACATAGATATCTAAAATATAGTTACCACATATATAACGGAGGGTATTAACCCTAACAATCTATCTGTCCCTGATTTGTCTGCTGCCAATTAGGTCTACAGCTCCACAAGCTTGTAACGAAAAGATTCCAGAAGATTGACCTAGGTGCAAGGGGAGACAAGAGAGAGAAAACATAGGGTAGTATGTTTTGACAATTTAACCCATAAATGGTAAGATATGCACTCACAGCGTTTCAAATAGTTCAGGCCTTTTATCCACTCTGGGATCTGGAACAGTGTAGATGTTCTGGAGACGTCTTTATATCCAATAGCAAGTGCTTCACAGCCAGGTATTCACCTTATAAGTAGCGTTACATATAAAAGGGGAGGTAAAAAACACACAGAATAGTGTAACACAGTTTTAATAAAAAAGAATAATTCAATCACAATAAGTAAAAAACTCACACTTTGTGAGTTCTCATAAAACAGTTGAGAATTCAGAGTACCTCACATTCATAAGGGCTAATGATTTTCAGCTGGGCTTCTGACCGTCACTATCAATATTCCTATACACCTCTGATGTTATCCTGGTGTAAGTTGTTATATACACACACAGTTCAATAGCCGTGGGCTCTGGTGACGTCACACTCGGCACTTGCACTGCTTCCAGTGCTCACGGTCTCCTGGGACCTGGTATAATCCCCGTTTTAGTGAGCCCTATTTGGGTCTCTCACTGCACCTAACGTGCTCCCAGTACTCACGGTACTCTTGGGGTCTCAATGTTCTTATAATGTGCTCCGTTGTGAGCTGTCACAGCTTCAGATGTTGTTGCTTTCCAACGCCGGCTTCTCTCGCCCTCTGTGGACCAGCCCCTGACGAAGCCATAAAGGAGAAACGCGTAGGGCGTGGATTATCTTTTGTTTTAGTAACGCAGCAGCACTTGGTAGTTGATTTAGCTACGTTTTTAATGTGGAGGACTACTGATTTCGGCAAACAGTGAAGCTACGATTGGAAGTACGGAACTCTCGCAAGACTGAGTGACGTCATCACGTCCTGCGGAGGCACCGGAGGAACACAGAGGCAGAGGGCGAGAGAAGCCGGCGTTGGAAAGCAACAACATCTGAAGCTGTGACAGCTCACAACGGAGCACATTATAAGAACATTGAGACCCCAAGAGTACCGTGAGTACTGGGAGCACGTTAGGTGCAGTGAGAGACCCAAATAGGGCTCACTAAAACGGGGATTATACCAGGTCCCAGGAGACCGTGAGCACTGGAAGCAGTGCAAGTGCCGAGTGTGACGTCACCAGAGCCCACGGCTATTGAACTGTGGGGCTTATGCAGAGACGTGCGATAAGGCCAATCTCGACAGGTTTTTGGCAAAAATGTCCGCAGCAAAATTGTGAGTGGCGAGAAAAGTAAAATCCGCCAGAATTATTTTATTTCCATAAATATTCGCCAGACGGGTGGCGAGAAGCTTGAATTAGCCATTTACAAAACACGCAGTATTCCAGTAGCTCCGATGCGCATGTATGCGCCAATCGGGGCTATTACATGGCGCGTTTGTGTACAATTGTGGCCGCCAGCAAAACTTGGCTTTATGCTGGGCAACGAACGCGCGGCTCTGCATGACGAGTTTCACGCAAAGTGAAACACGCCAAATTTAAAATTTACTTTACACATGGCTAACGGAGTACCCTGCATAGGACGAAATTAAAAGGCAATTCTGTGGTGAATTTATTGCCGTTGCGCCTTTCTGTAAAGTACCTCTCTGCATAAGCCCGTGTTTGTATATAATAACTTACACCAGGATAACATCAGAGGTGTATATGAATATTGATAGTGACAGTCAGAAGCCCAGCTGAAAATCATTAGCCCTTATGAGTGTGAGATACTCTGAATTCTCAACTGTTTTATGAGAACTCACAAAGTGTGAGTTTTTTACTTATTGTGATTGAATTATTCTTTTTTATTAAAACTGTGTTACACTATTCTGTGTGTTTTTTACCTCCCCTTTTATATGTAACGCTACTTATGAGGTGAATACCTGGCTGTGAAGCACTTGCTGTTGGATATAAAGACGTCTCCAGAACATCTATACTGTTCCAGATCCCAGAGTGGATAAAAGGCCTGAACTATTTGAAACGCTGTGAGTGCATATCTTACCATTTATGGGTTAAATTGTCAAAACATACTACCCTATGTCTTCTCTCTCTTGTCTCCCCTTGCACCTAGGTCAATTGTCTGGAATATATATATATATATATATATACATATATACAGTATATATAGATATAGATATATATCATGAATATCTGCCACTCCTGTAGTGATATAATGACTTGGTGCTTATGTCATAAAAAATAATAAAGCATACATTACCAGCAAAGGTAAGGAGACAACAGCACTCAGTAGGTATAAGCAGCTATAAACTGTATTAAAGAAACTTGCACATATATCCTAAATATGGATATATGTGCAAGTTTCTTTAATACAGTTTATAGCTGCTTATACCTTCTGAGTGCTGTTGTCTCCTTACCTTTGCTGGTAATGTATGATATATATATAAAAAGCTATACTACATGCAATTAAAAAATCCTATCAAAGTATATAAATCAATACAGGTGCCAGGTATATACAGAAAGGATATAGTGTAGATGGCTCAAATGTATCCTGGATTCTGAGCAGCTTCAGCGGAATAAACCAAGTTCCAAAACAATCTAAAAAACAAAAAGCAGCAGAAGCACATGCCCTAAAGTGTATTATCATTTAATACAATTGGCAGATTGAAGAAACCTTATAAATGCACACTCACAAACATAAGGGTTAAAATCGCATTGTAGATAAACCTATAACAGATAAGGGTTTCTGCTTAGCTGTAACTGCTGGGTTCCACTTAGAGCAAGAAGATCCAGCTCCCTGGTGTACTCCGATCTCGGTGGCCTTTGCTTGGCTCCAGTCAGGATGTAATGGTGTCCCAGGGGTATAGGGGAAGAAACGCTAATGGCGCCGTGGATCTCAGCTCACTCAGCGTCCTGTGGTTGATCTTTTCTCCTGGCAAACAGCTTTGCAGAGGAATCCCACAAGCTTCTGCGATCGAGGGACGGGGCTTAGCGTAGCTTGTCAAATGACGTCACCACTGAACCACCAGGTTCACATCCTGTAGTATCTCCCCACATTCCCATAGAAGTGGCATGTGGTGTTTTGACCCAAATGTTTCGGGGTAAAACCAATAAAAAAGAAATCAATATCAAACAAGTGTTTCTATTCATTGTTTAAGAACCTACTATTAGCATATGCGTGATAGTATTATATAAAGCAATGGCCACAATATTCTGTTTAAGTTTGAGACAGTTGAGGGTCAGCACATTTTCCTGGTTTAATATTGATGCATCTTTTTCGTCAGGCCTGTGGTTTTTTGTTGTTGCTTTTCTTAAGGGAATAATAGAGGAGATAGTGAATCACAGGGGAGTTTTCAATGACATAGGGCAGCTGGAATTCCCTATAGGTACAGGGACAATTAACATGTGCTGTCTCTGTGCATGAGGATACAAGTGTGTGCCATGATGATACTACTGAGTGAGAGCATTTTATTTAGGGTCACTTTTATTACTTATTAAAAACAATGATGTTATCATTTGAGCAGCACAACTAGAATTTTGTGTGTTGGTTGATACACTCTTAGGTTGACCTTGCAGTAAAATAATTCAAATAACATTGACAAGGGGGTGTGGGGGGACCCACTCAGCTCAGAGATAAATATGTGGGTGCCCTAGGGGTTTAATACTTAGGGAAAAGAAAAGGGTAACCAGAGCCAGAGGGTCACTCTTGAGAGGGAGAGTAGGCTGAGGTAAAAAGCCCCCGATGACATGCACTCGCTAGTTAATAATGAAACTGGCAATGGGCCAAGGAAATGACGATCGTCTCGTGGTTGTGTGAGTGACCACGAGTAAATAGTAGTCCCGAGTCAATTATGGATGAACTGCCTGTGAGATTATGAATGAGTTAAAACAACTTTAATGGGGTCCTATGGACTAGTATAGATACAACCGAGGGACACAAAAAAACACAATAACATAGAGAGAGCTCAGTACCCATCAGGTCAGGCTGTAGAGGTATAATGGCCGTGAATGTGCTATGGTCTCTATGCCAGATGGCTGCAAAATTGTCTGGCAGATATCAGTGCATGTGTTAGCAATGTGCCCGCACCTAGGTGAGGTGCTGCTATTAGATGAGACTCTCGCTGTATGTGCAAATAGGGGTTTAAAATAACATTAATATTATTCCACTTTAACCAAATGTCATCGGAATATTAGCAGGATAGGCAGCATGAATTTGTTAGTCAGTTTGATTACTGCTAGTGAGATATGTTGTCTGGCTGTTGCAGGCTGTGCAACGATCCCAGTGCTGCAATACACAGTAGGGTAACATGCTAGGGGTCGACAACCTTTGGCTCCCGAGCCGCATGCGGCTCTTTCCACTCCTACTTGCGGCTCTCTGCAGGTTGCCGACCCCCGGCTGCTGCCTCTCCCTCACTATCCTGGCAGTGGCTGCGGGGGGCCCGGCCGGTGCTGGTCTGGCCTCTTGTTGCCTCCGGGCCCAATGTCTCCCCAGCTGCTGGCCTACCTCTCCCCTGTACAGTCCCATACTGGACTCTCATGCCAGTGCACGCCGGAAGTGCATGTCGCAACTTTCGGCGTAAGCCAACGTCACAAAGTCCGGCGTAGGACAGTACAGGAGAGAGGCAGACCAGCAACTGGGGAGACGTCGGGCCCGGCGGCAACAAGAGGCCCGACCAGCACCGGCCTGACCCCGCAGCCACCGCCATGACAGTGAGGGAGAGAGACCTAATGTAAGAGTATATATGTGTGTGTGTATGTATATGTATGTAGTCCAGTTTCTCCCACCTTATGGGAGATATGGTGGCTACTGAGTGTGTGGTGCTTTACCTGTGGCTCACAGGAGGCCTGAACCTCTGCTGCTGCTGCTGGGAACCTCCACTGCATCACCTGATGCGTCTGGTGACAGCGTCTCCACCTATGAGGGATCCTAGCTATACTGGATAACCCTGTGCAGGACAATATACCCAGTAACACACACCAGAGTATGGTATAACAGTATTTACTAGGTACAAACTTAGAACACACATATATGTAGCGTACATTCCCCCACCCCCTTGGAGGATGTGTGGCTACGGTGTGTGTGGTGCAATACCTGGTGCTCACATGAGGTCTAAGCCTCCTCTTCAGGGAGCCTGGGGTGTATACTGGTACGGTGTTCTTCAGCGCCTCCACCTGTAACGGATTCTACTGTGTGGAATTACCCATTACAGGACCTATATATATATACTTATACAATAACCACACACACTGGGTAAAACATAAAATAACAACTTTATTGCAGAACGAGAGCATGGCTACTGGTTACAGCCTACCTGCCAGGCCTCACACGACCGTAACCACCCGCCAAGTGTCCCACACTCCTGTTCACAGTCCCCACAGTACCTGATGGGGCCGTTGGGCACCCAACCACCCTGGTGTCCACAAGGATATAACCCCTCACCCTAATATGTGGTCAGCGCTGCCACTATAGTGTTTGTTGGTGCACTTGTGCGTGGGGTGCCTGCCGGGTGCGTCTGTACCCGGGCGCGCTGCGTCCTGCGGTGGGGTACACAGACCCAATGCTGATCCGCGACTCCGGCGCTTCCGCCTCTGCGTGGGGTGGTCCCCACGTAGGGTGTCCAGCTCAAGGATAGTCTCTTCCGTGGGGTGGTCTGGTACCAGACCACCAAGGGCCAGGATGCCGCTGTGTCCCTCACTACAAGCTACAGGGGCAGTATCCCTATCTATGAGCCTGTCCTTTTAGCAGCCACAAACTGAGGGGAGGTGGGCCTAGCTGGGGCCTACCAGGGGTCTCTGGCCTAGTGCAGATGCCACAGGCACCTGCACACCCACACCCACACCCCACCCCTTCGGTGTCCAGCTTCCAAGTAACGTGGTCTCCAGCGAGCGAATTGTATCCATCCCAGGAGCAGGAGAATCCAGCCTTCTGATTGGCTAAGCCTAGCCACCTGACTAACAGCCCCTATGCCTTCTGGGGGCTGTAGTCCCCGTCTGCACTTCCCTCCGAAGGCTGCCGCTCTGTCTGGCCCTACTGCGCATGCGCAAGCCATCTGCGCCTGCGTGTGCATACTGAACATGGCGGCGCCCTGCAAAGAGGCCGCCGGTGATGCGATCGCCTCCTCTGCCTCCCACGCAACCTCCGGCAGACCCACGCCCCTCCGCAGCGGGAGGTTAGGGGTGTCAGGGGGAACCTCCGCTACACACCCAGAGGTAAGGGGACCCAGGGGGGGACCCTGCTATATATAATATGCAACAACACCTTATAATACGTATATTGATATACCCACACATTATTCCCACAGTACTTGGGTGCAGGAGCACCAGTATCCCAGTGTCCAGCCCACGATCAGCGCTCCCCAAAGTAGAATGTTGGTGCACTTGAAGATAGGGTATACCTGCCGGGTGCTCCAACACCCGGTAGCGCCGACTGAAGACAGAGGTCCATCTGTACCCACGCCGTCGCTGTCAGCGATGGCGTCTGCCTCCATGTGGGGTGGTATCCAGCTGGAGGGTTCCACCGTAATAGTCTCTCTCTGTGTGGTGATCTGGTCCCAGACCACCAGATCACCGCCATATCCTGGCTGTGTCCCTCACACTTTGTACTACAGGGGCAGTGTCCCTAGCTACTGGGCCTTTCCCTGCAGCAGCCACAAGCTCAAAGGGGGAATCGGGGCCTAGCTGGGGCCTAACGGGGTCTCTGGCCTAGTGCAGGGGTCACAGACACCCTGCACACTCACCCTTTCGTATCCCAGCTCCGACTGGCGTGGCTTGCAGCACGCCAAATGTATCCACTTGAGTGCAGGGAGAAAGCGTTGCCCTATTGGCTGTGCTGGCTCAGGTAACTAGCAGTCCCTGGGGCTGCTGGGGATTGTAGTTCCCCTGCGGAGCAATAACTAAGATGGCCACCGCTGATCCTGCCTGCTGCGCATGCGCAACTCTTCACCAACTGGCCGCCGTAGCCTCGGACGCTCTACACATGCGCAAGGTGCCGTCTGCGCCAACTACAACATGGCGGCCCCGCCACCCGGGTGCGCTGCGGAGCTCCGGAATGCCGGAGGCTGTACCTTCATTGACCGCAACTCGCCGGTGGTTCCCCCGCTGTAGCGGAGGTAAGCGGGGAACCAAGGGGCCGAGGGGAACCCAGAGGGAGACCTGCCTACTTGTATATATAATATGTGTGTATTTTGGGGGGGGGAGGTTAGTGTAGATGTTCTGGGGGGTTGGGGGGTAGTGTGTATGTATTGTGTATTTGTAATACATATTTTGTTGTATGTTAATGCTTATACAGTACAGTATAGTATACTGTATACCTATTAGTGTGTGTACACTATATGTATGTGTTTGTGCTGGTGTAATATTCATGCATGTGTTGCGGCTCTGAATATTTTGGAGAAACATATTTTTTTTATAAAATGGCTCTTCTTCCTTGAGAGGTTGCTCACCCCTGTACTAGGGTATATCTCCCCCCCCCCCCTTTCTGTTTGGGAATATTTGGATTCAAGGAACTAAATTGCACGATCAAGGCTAGAAAGTCAAGAAAGTAATTTATTCTCAAGCTTTGCTGACAATTTTCAAGCCTCTTGAGCTTTCACTTGATGGTTTCCAATGTTACCAAACCCCTCCAGATTGCATTTTAGCCCAGTAATTTGCTGCAGTTCATGTATTATATCACTCTAAGAAGCTGTCATTGCTGAAATAAGGGGTAGAGAATGAACCTCTTACTCCTCCTATCTCTGTCACTCTCTCCATATACAAAAAAATACATGTAATAATGTAAATGTAAATAATAACAACAACCAACTAAAAGTAAAGCAAATGCAAATGAAATCACCCCTAAAATATACTGTTTTGCTTCTCCCTGCCTCTCTCCTCAGTAACAACCAAACCACACCCAAGGCAAAGGGGAGGACATAGAGATATAGCCATTGTTATTACACCTGTTAACATGTGCGAAATGACGCAAAGTCCTATTTTGTAGAGTACTACTAGAGTACTCTGACTTGTATACCTCTCAAAATACTCACACACGTGGACACAACCTGTGAACACACATAAGATATCTGTGAAATCAGCCTATATGCATATTTAAATTAGCGCATTCGCATATTTAAATTGGCTTATCTTCCGTGTATCACAGGTGTGTTCACAGCTCTCTCTCCACATGTTGTAAAGATGAGTGTTTTGGAAGGTTTATAAATCAATGGGTACTTGCTTATGTAGCCTTGGCTGGTCCAGACTGCCACTCTGCCTCCTGTCATGTAAGTCCGGATAGCTACAGGCTGTGGCAGGCTACCCTAGGGGCTGACAAAATAATATTGCTGAAATTAAGATACTGTTGAAATATTTTTGAAATGGACTGGGGGGGGGGGGGGGGGGGGGGCTCGAGAAGAATTGAAAATGATGTTCAGTTTCCATTTTATGTAATCTGTTGTTTTCAGTTTCCATTTTGTGTGAAGGAATGTGTGTCTGGAAGATTTCGATCCTAAGTTGATTTACGAATGTGCTTAAAGTAACGCCCACATTCCTAGTAAGAATTGGTACCTGGAACCTATTCATAGCTGTTTTGAGGCTAGTTTTAACCAGGTTTAATGAGCTGTAATATGATTGGTTTAAGAATTAAGGAGTGGTTAGTGTAATCTGCCTAGTAACAGTTTTAGACAAAGGAACCAAAAGTGTATAAAGGTTGCTGCCTGGACACTCCCTGGCAGAGAGAGTCTTGTAGACTTTTGAATGAGTATGTATTGAAATACTGTGTATTGAAATAAACTACTTATTATCAACTGAACCCCGTTTGTCAATTTGGAACATTGACAGGGCATTGACCCCCCCTCATGCTGACTCTCTGAGTGACAGAAGAGGTGGTGCCACAAGGGTCTGTGTATAACCAATCGTGGTGCAGCCCTTGTGCCCTCCCTTTCTGGTGCATCAGAGAGGAAGTGCTAAATTATAGGAGTTCTCTTCCACCTCTCCTAGAGAGAGGAGGTTTGTGCTGCTCCTCCCGGCTGGGAGTGAGACATGCAGTCAGTCCCTCATGGGCTGACTGAGCAAGAGAGATTATAGGCCTCAAGTCTACCAGAGAGCCAAAGAATCATCCAAAAGTCTGGTGACCCAGATCAATCCTCATACATTCATTCTACTGCTTGCAGTGGCTGCTACCAATAAATCATCCCTTTTTATATACCCCTGTCTGAGTTCTCCGTCTATTGGGTAGGGGTATGGATGGAATCTGCCCTAGTGGGGGACTGACTCTAGAAATCCTGGAGCCCACTGGTGCTGGAGGCGCTGACACCCTGAGTGAATAGTGAAGACCCATAAAAGCCTGTCCTGTTCTCCCATACCATCGCGGACCACTCAGCTCTCCTAGACTCTCACAGGTATGACAACACCTGTAGCCGTAGCAACATCTTCCAGAGAGGGGGGTGGGGGGGAAGTGCGCCACACTTAATTAGAACTCCTCTCTTACTCCCACCTCAGGTTGCATGAAACTTTTTAAAAGTTAAATTTTTTGGCACATTGAAAAAAAGGGCACTTTTTTACGGTTCAAAAATTTCGGTGAAAATGTCACATGTCGAGCACCAAAGCTTTCTTAGTTGCAAGAAGTTCATGTCTAAAATATTGCCCTTTTTTAAATAGCTCGAAAGTGTGTGTGGGGGTGGGAAGGTGGGGGAGAGGGTGGTTTTTGCACCAATTTTCTATACTGCACAGTACAGTACATAACCACTTAATTATTTTCAGTGGTTGAATTGACGTAAATGACATTAGTGGCAGTATGCAGGATTTAAGGAAACTCTGAACCCGTTAAGCAATGGACCTCGTTTTAGTAACATTTATGTCTTAGTTTGTATTTAGAAAACCGAAAGGGATTGTAATATGTTGTTTATTTAAAAATAAAGAGGAACTGTAAATAAAACCTAGTGGGTACACTGTGTATTTGTATAAAGCAATTTAGTTGTATTCTGTTCCCTCTGGGGTTTGTTCAGCACTTAATACATGTCACAGCTTGACACACTCATGGTGTAAATTATTCCAGTAATCAAATCCTGATTTTCTGTAGCATGTACTGTTAACCTCAGAAATTATTTGGAACAGTGACTTATAGATTGCACAATTATTCATTCAAATGTGGATAGGTTGATTTTTTTACACCCAGAAATGCTCCTTTGTAAAATTTCAGTTTTTAGCAGTCATATATTTACTGAGAAATTGGCATATTCTTATTTGATTCCTATATAATTCAAATTTAATTGTATAACTCCTATAGTAGATGCAACAATTTATATAGAACTCTACGGACATTCTCAGTCTTTGTCCCAAACAACCGTTTCTCTCTCTCTCTCTCTCTTTCTCTCTCTCTCTCTCTCTCTCTCTTTCTCTCTCTCTCTCTCTCTCTCTCTCTCTCTCTCTCTCTCTCTCTCTCTCTCGCCCTTTCTCTCTCTCTCTCTCCCCCTTTCTCTCTCTCTCTCTCTCTCGCCCTTTCTCTCTCTCTCTCTCTCTCGCCCTTTCTCTCTCTCTCGCTCTTTCTCTCTCTCTCTCTCTCGCTCTTTCTCTCTCTCTCTCTCGCTCTTTCTCTCTCTCTCTGCCTGTCCCTCTCTCTCACACCAAACAAATGTGGTGCTTATAGCACTTGGCAAATGTAATCTACTCTTTGACAGTGTTAAAAGGCATTTAATTTATTAACTCTTTTAGTTCTGAGGGTGTTTGTAAGCTGTAGGGCTGAAGATATTTTGGAGAATTTGACGCAAAGGGGAAGTAGCTGAGTGCCGCTTCTACCAGGGACATTTTGGGGCTCAGGGGGGGGTTCACCCCAAAAGATTGAAAGGTTTACCCTCTTTTGATTTGAGCCCCACAGGGGGCTCCCACTCTCCACATAATACTGCCATGCACAAGCCAGCCAAGGGGGAATCCCACTAGACCCCCCTGAGGTGACTTCTGAGTTCAGAGGGTGTGGTCCCCCCATTTGCACTTGGTGGGTGCTGCCCCCTTTCGGAGTCCCAGAAGACACAGGGCCTTCCCCTCTTTTCTCACATAGGTCTTATGTGGGAGCGCATCCCAGCGGGACAGCAGCCCGTCATAGCTCATATGTGTAGGGTGACTAGACGTCTTGGTTGAGCCGGGACAGTCCAGGATCTCCAACAATTAGTTTAAAATCTTACAAATGTCACCGTTTTGGCTGCAGCTGCAGAGAAGGAGGGGCGGCGCCAGTATCGGCAAGAATGGAGATGTTGTGCTTTGAGAAACACGCAGCCACAGAGGGAGCCTGTGAGCATGGCAAACAGATTTCCAGGGGTCCAGGACTAGAGTTACAAACGCCCCCATTCGTGTCGGCGGTCATTCACGCCCCCCTATTTCACACCTTGCTACCCCCCTCTATTTCCCCCCCCCTCTTCAAATGTATTTCTCTCCCTTCTATCTCACGCCTGTAAGGATCCATCATCCGTGCCCCTCTCGGCGCGCTCTCTACTCGCCTACACCCACGATCGGGTGACCCGCACCTGCTGCCTCCTGCAGCACATCTCACAGACCAACCATTGCCAGAGTACCTCCTAGGGGCGCACGCGGATCTCACTTGGCTTCTAATGCCACCTCCGCTGGCCCCGCCTCCAGGCTTCGCTCACACGGCGACGTCATCGCAGACGCATGCAAAATCAATCTTGTTCCGTTGGATAATAGGATTCACCTGTGTTTTCCAGCAGCCAACCACAGCCAAGCTTACTAGGGAGTATGCTCCCTCCTCATTGGACTGTTCTCCCTATATATGCTCAGCCTGCCCTCTTGCACAACCTTGTGTATGTGCGCTGTGTTCACTACAGTCCTGCCTGCTGTCTGTGCCTTGCCTGTTTTGTCCAGAGTTCCTGACCTTGCTTGTTTTTGGATTCCGTACTTCTCCACTCCTGACCTGGCTTAGCAACGATGATCCGTACCTCTCCAATCCCGACCTTGGCTACCTCGACCAATCTACACTCCAGATGCGCACACGTCGCTGTGGGTTGGTGTTTATCAAATCCCCACCTCTGTCTCACGGTCAAACCTTGTTTGTGGTGAGCACATTCTTACAACGCCCACCCTTCCTCACTCACCCCCACTCTGTCAATTACCAGAGTGCATACCCTTCTTTTAGTGATGGTTAGTGAACTGTAGGTCAGGCTGTGTGTACAGTATGTTGTGTGTGAGTCTGTTTGTCAGTGGCAGTGTGTCTGTGCAGGTCTGTCTGGGAAATGTGCTGCTACCGTTGTATTCTGTGGCTGCTGTTTCATACCTGTTTAGTAAACAGGAGCCAGGAGATCTCTGCGATGTTGTGGGGAGGACATCAGGACAGGCTCACAGTGTTTCTCTAGGTGTCAGCGCCCCCAGTCCAAGAGGATCCTGAGGTTTCATGATGTACCCCATGGACACTTCTTCTTTGCTCTATAGTCATGCTTCAATTACTACGCCAGGTGTTGTTATGACTGAGGTTTATTGAACAGCAAGGTACATTCACTGGCACACACAGTATCTGTAGCCTATCCCCTAGGGACTAGACCTCAGCCACTCCTCTAGCAGGAAAAATCTCTTCAGTGTCTGCACACTCTGAAGTCTATTCCAGAACCCCCTTACCCACACTACTCTACATTACATAGAAGAACCCCCTCCTTCCCTGCGGATTGGCTAGTATACCGGCCTATTCACTGTCATAGACCATAAAGGGGCCTGTATCTCGGGAAGCAGGGGGTCCCCGGACCTAAAACCAATGCGGTTCAGCTCCGGAGACCCTCTGCACATCTACACTATGAGTAAAACACACATATCAATATAGAATAATTCCTTACCTTTGCAACTATCTGCTATGGTAATGAAGCAGCATTAATGTATTTTTAATAATAGTGTATGGGAGCAGGGGGTCCCCTGAGCTGAGCCGCATTGATTTCTGGCTCAGGGACCCCCTTCTTCCCGAGTTACAGGCCCCGGTATGAGGCATTGGGTGCCAGTGTCGCCGCCATCTTTATAGCATCCCATACGTGACGTGCCCGCTATAAAGATGGCGGCGACACTGGCACCGATGCCCCATACCGGGGCCTGTAACTCGGGAAGCAGGGGGTCCCTGAGCCAGAAATCAATGCGGTTCAGCTCAGGAGACCCCCTGCTGCCGCACAATATTATTAAAATACATTAATGCTGCTTCATTACCATAGCGGATAGCCGCTAAGGCAATGAAGGGGTTAAGGCATAATAGCATGTTTATTGGGGACAATTGCCCCCAATAAACATTGCAATAAACAACATATACCCCCCGTGTCCCCAACAACCCCTATACCCCCATTACATATATTACATTATTGGGATGCACAGCAATGATACTATAGGCCGGCGGTGGCCCTCGGGTGTTCCCTGCAGGCCTGCAGTACCAATTCTGTGCCCCCCCCCAAAAAATTAAAAAACACATAAATACTTTTCAATAAATACACCCACCCCCCCCTAACACATACAGTATAGTAATGTGCAATATTACTATTATCCACATATGGATAATAGTGAATTTGCCCATTTAAAATACATAAAGAACAATAAATACAATAAATACATATAGCACTCACCCATGTCCGGCTGGCACGATGAAGGCCATCCTCATCTTCATCACCGTCCACGCCCTCCTCCGATGCTGCAAAACATAAACAAGAATAACAAAAGAAAATGTAATGTCCCGTAACCCCTTAATCACCTTAGCGGTAATTAACCGCTATAGTCATTATGTTATGTGTGTGGCGGGGGGTGGGAGGGGGGGGATTTATGTATTTAAATGTATAGGACAGGTTTATTTTTTTTTAAATACAGGGTTGTTTCCTTAGGTCTGCGGGGACCTCTGGGGACCACCTGAGGTCTTTTCGGAGGCTCACGGTAGCAGGCTGGCGGGTCCACGGGGGACACCTGTGGGGAAGAACCGGTGGCCCCATCTGTGGGGGCACCGCGGACACATAGGGCCCTCCAGAGGGCCCCCAGACCCCCGTGTGAACCACCCGAGGCCCCCAGACACCCGCGGGCCTACCCGTGGAGACCCCATTGTGGCCTGCCGAGACCACCTGGCGGACCACGGCGCCTGGCGGGGACCACCCGTAGGCCTCCAGACCCTGTTTGAAACCTTTTGCTGGGCCACTGTGAGGTCTACGGACACCCGTCAGGGCCACCAGGGACTCCCGTCGGCCTGGGATATTAACCCTGTATGTAAAATAATAAATCATGTATTTTTTGGGGGGCACAGGGGGTGGGTTATGTATTTAATAAATATAATGATGTTTATTGTGGGGCTGTGTATTGTTTTTATTGTAGGTACTGGGGGTGGGGGAAGGGGGTAATGGTCCCAAGGGCATGTTGGTAGGCCTCCCGCCTGGGTAGTGGGTGAGGGTGGTTAGGCCTCACGGGGTGGGGGGGTAGTGGAGGAGGGTTAATAGGCCTCCCGAGTGGTGGGTGAGGTAGGTTAACCCCTTAATGACTATAGCGGTTAATGACCGCTACGGTGATTAAGGGGTTAGGGGACATTACATTGGCTTTTGTTATTCTTGTTTATGTTTTGCAGCATCGGAGGAGGGCATGGACGGTGATGAAGATGAGGATGGCCATCATTGTGCCAGCCGGACATGGGTGAGTGCTATATGTATTTATTGTGCTTTATGTATTTTAAGTGGGCAAATGCACTATTATGTAACGCTTGACTGCTCGCAGACCTGACCAGTCCCCAGTACTGAGGTGGTTAAGGGTATAACACGCACCCACAGTAGTGAGGGCGTGCCCGGAGTGTGGTAAGATGCGTTGTCGGGTCTGGTGAGAAAGGGTTAGCCAGATACTTGCCGCGTCCGGGGCACCAGAGGTCCGAAGGTATAGATCCGAAAGCCGTAGGTCAAGGGCAGGAGAGAGCAGCGTAGTGAGGTCCAAAGCCGAGTCCAGGGGATAGCGAGGTACACGAAGTCTAACGAAAGCCGAGATCAAATCCAAGGGTATCAAACGAGGGCAGAGACTGGAGCGCGAGCTGCAAAACACAAGAGAGCAAGGCATAGACCTCCGTACTACTAGAGCCACAAGAAAATTATGCAGAGCGAGGAAGGAGAGGGCAGACAGGGACTATATATGTGGGAGAACCAATGGGAGCAAGAGGTGGAGCGGGGGCTTGACTGAGTGGCCCCAGGGTTAGGCTTAGATGCCTAGCGTGGTGTTTATCCGTGGGAATAGCCTCCAGGCTGCAGGAGTACAGAAGAGAACCGATGCACGCCTGCCCTGTAACAGTCCTGCGTGCGTGCCCCGGCAGCATCTGGACGGAGGCGGCATGCGCCGCGGAGGACAGGCGCAGCGCCCTACCGGAGCGGGTAAGGAGCCGGCAGGGAGGGGGCCTGGACCACGCGGCATTGCTGGGAGCCGGGGTGACAGGGACCCGCTGTAAGGCGCGTGTCCCCCGATCCCTTACAGTACCCCCCTCTTGAGGATCGGACTCCGGGCGATCCTCCCAAGGTTTATGAGAAAACTTCCGAGGAAACTGCTTAAGTAAAGCTGTAGCGTGAATGTGATGATGAGGTACCCAAGAACGTTCCTCCGGGCCGTATCCTTTCCAATGAACGAGGAACTGAAGTTTGCCCCTGGAAACTCGTGAATCGAGAATGAATTGAACTTCAAATTCCTGTTGCCCCTGTACCACCACTGGGTTACGACTGTGAGAGCAGTCCGGAAAATGTACATTCTGGAAGAAAGGTTTCAGGAGAGAAACCTGGAACACTGTGGGTATCCTCATGGTGGGAGGCAGCAAAAGCCGATAAGCCACCGGGTTGATCCGTTCAAGGACCTTGAAAAGACCCAGGAATCTGGGCACCAGCTTCTGAGAAGGAGGTTTAAGCTTGATATTCTTAGAAGAAAGCCAGACTAAGTCCCCCCGGTTTTTACTCCGGTGCTACCTGGTGTCGCCGATCCGCTTGAACCTTTTGTCTTCGGACAGCCCCTTGCAATGCTTTTTGGATCCTCTTCCAGGAATCTTGTAGATTAGAGACTTGGATATCTGCTGCAGGTACTCCAGACGGAATGGATGAGAGAGGAAGACGGCTGGGGTGGAACCCGTAATTAATGAAGAATGGCGACTCTTGCGTGGATTCGTTCCTGTAAGGAATCCGCTCCTCGGTTTACTGTTTGCCTTACCTTGCAGACAGGTGCAGTCCTGGAACACTTCCCCTGATATTTACTGCAGCCTGGATTCACTCACCAAAGCAATACTGCCACACGCCCCTTCTGCCATTGGTTCTCTGACCCTTAAGTACTGCTTTCCCACAATGCTCCCTGCCGAGCATAGTCCTTCCTGGATGTCTCTGTGTTCTGCCATAAGCCTTGTCTTGTCTGTCTCCTTGGTTCCTGAGACCGGCTGCTAGTGTCACGCAGCGGTCTGTTCCTGTGCTGAAGCGGAGTACTCTCCTTGTTGTCTTCAGCTCCCTGGTTCCTGTGACTGGCTGCTAGTCTCATGCAGCAGTCAGTTTCTGTTTCCTGTGCTGAAGCTGAGTACTCTCCTTGTTACTTCAGCTCCTTGTTTCCTGTGACCGGCTGCTATATTCACGCAGCGGTCTGTTCCTGTCGCCTGTGCTGAAGCGAAGGTTTCCCCTGCGTCTTCAGCCTCCTGGTTTCCTGCACTGAAGCGGTGGTTTCCCTGTGTATCTTCGGCTTCCTGGTTCCTGGGGCCTACTCTTTCCCTAATCTAGAGAGGCCGTGTCCTGGTTCCTGCGCTGAAACAGAGGATTCCCCAGCCCGCTCAGGACTCTTGCGCTGAAGCACTGGTTTACCAGTGCAGCTAGGCGGTGTGCTACTCTGGTCTTTCTACCACCTCCTGAGACCAGTACCATGGGCCATGGTCGCCGCACGCGCAGAAGCCACTCCCGCGCTCCTAAGCTGAAGCGGGGCTCTCCTGACTACCTGTTGCTCAACTCCTGCTTGAACAACGTTTACCCTGATGTCTCCAGTCCTGACCCTGGCGTGTCCACCGACGATGCTGTCTTCTCCTATCCTGATCCTGCTACGTACAACTACGAACTGCGCAATCCGGATCCGCCTGCGCGGTCTAAGGTCGGTGCTTTTACAACCCCACCTCAGCCACGCGGTCCGACCCAGGTTTGTGGCGAGCACAGCCGTGACAGTTCCTCAGCGAATTAATCGCAAACTCAGTCCAAGGTAATAGATCTACCCAGTTGTCTTGAGATTCAGACACGAAACACCTAAGATACTGCTCCAAGGTCTGGTTCATTCTCTCCGTCTGGCCGTTGGTCTGTGGGTGATAACCTGAGGAGAAGCGGAGGGATATGCCGAGTCTCTGAGAAAACGCTCGCCAAAACTTAGAAACAAATTGCGTGCCCCTGTCCGAGACAATGGTGAGCGTAACGCTGTGTAGCCTGAAAATTTCTTTAGAAAACACGTCGGCCAAGGTGGCCGAATTGGGTAGACCCTTGAGGGGTACAAAGTGCGTGTGCTTGGAAAATCTGTCCACAACCACAAGGATCATATTCATCCCTTTGGAGGGTGGGAGTTCCACAATAAAGTCCATGGATATATGTTTCCAAGGCCGTTCAGGGATGGGAAGGGGCATGAGAAGCCCAGATGGTTTGTGTCAGGCGGACTTACTCTGTGCGCTTACCGGACAAGCTTTCGTGAAATCAAAAATGTCTTTGCTCATTTTAGGCCACAAAAAGGTACGTTTGATTAAATCCAGTGTCCTTTTGAAGCCAGGGTGACCAGCTGATCTGGAAGTATGCCCCAATCCAGAATCTTGTGACAAAAACGTGGAGCGGCGTACAGACATCCTTCTGGCACCCTTATTCTCCTAGGGATATGAGCCTGAGCTTTGGAAATTTCATCCAGGATATCGAAAGTATTAGCAGAAATTATGTATTTGGCAGGCAAAATGGTCTCCATAGGTTCCTTAGGTCTCTCTTCAGTAGAGAACTGACGTGAAAGTGCGTCAGCCTTAATATTCTTGGTACCAGGAATATATGAAATCGTGTAATTGAATCGGGAGAAAAAAAGTGCCCAACGTGCTTGGCGGGATCCCAGACGACGAGCCCCCTCAATGTACAATAGTTTTTGTGATCGGTGAGAATGGCCACTGGCTCCTTGGTACCCTCTAGAAGGTGTCTCCATTCTTGTAAGGCTAGCTTGATCGCCAAGAGTACTCGGTTCCCAACATCATAATTTCTCTCGGCCGACGAAAATTTTCTTGAAAAGAAAACACAAGAATGGAGTTTCTCCTAAGGTGTGAACCTTTGCGAAAGTACTGCCCCAGCTCCAACGTCGGAAGCATCGATTTCAAGGGTGAAGGGAAGAGACGTGTCCAGGTGACGAAGGATGGGGGCGGAGACGAAGGCTCCTTTGAGGAACTCGAAGGCTTTGATGGCCTCAGGGGACCATTCTGACGGATCAGCCCCTTTTTTGGTAATGGCGGTAATGGGCAGAGCAATAGTAGAAAAATTACGGATACATTTCCGATAGTAGTTTGAGAACCCAAGGAAACGCTGAACCGCTTTCAGGGAATTCGGTAAGGGCCAATCTAGGACAGTTTTCAATTTCTCAGGATTCATGGTGAAGCCTTTGTTGGAAATTATATAGCCCAGGAAGTCTGTGGATGATTGGTGGAAGAGACATTTCTCCATCTTCGCGTAGAGGATATTTGCGCGGAGCCGAGCGAGGACCACCCTGGTATGGTGGATGTGCTCCTAAAGGGTTTCTGGAGAAAATGAGGATGTCGTCTAGGTACAGTATACTATGACGAAATTACCCAAAATGTCCCGGAAGATATCATTCATAAATTCTTGGAAGACGGCTGGGGCATTGCAGAGGCCAAACGGCATCACGAGATATTCATAATGGCCCGTGCGGATGTTGAACGCAGTCTTCCACTCGTCACCCTCCCGTATTCAGATCAGATTGTAAGCTCCTCTCAGGTCGAGTTTGGAGAACACCGATGCTCTTTGGAGCCGGACAAAGAGTTCCGAGATTAGCGGAAGGGGGTACCGGTTTTTAACTGTGATCTTGTTAAGCCCACGAAAGTCAATACAGGGTCTTAATGAGCCATCCTTTTTCTTCACGAAGAAGAACCCTGCCCCGGCCGGGGAAGTGGAATTACGAATAAAGCCTCTCTTGAGGTTCTCCTGGATGTAGGTAGTCATAGCCTCGGTCTCAGGCACGGAGAGGGGTTAAGATTTAGACTTAGGGAGTGTGGCTCCAGGAATTAATTCTATGGGGCAGTCAATGAACGATGAGGCGGCAGAACCTCAGCCTGGGTTTTGTTAAAGACATCCAAAAAATCCCGGTAAACTTCTGGAAGAGTGGAGAGAGGTGGTATCGAAGTGTCGAGGCCAGCGAGCGGGGTAACGGGGAGTACGACAGCCTCCTTCACGGTAGAGCTCCACTGAATCAGCAATTTGTCCGTCCAATCGACACGCGGATTGTGAAGCTGGAGCCAAGGTAATCCTAGAATGACCTGGACTGTGGGTGAATGGAAAACATCGAAGATGATGACCTCAGTGTGACCGTCTGCCGTGGAGAGTGTGAGAGGAACAGACTCCCAGATGATGAACGCTGGTTGGAGGGGTCGGCCGTCAATAGCCTCAAGGCCGATGGGTACTCTCTTCTTGACTAACGGAATCCAATTGTTGCAAGCATAGTCGTGATCCAGGAAGTTGCCACCAGACCCGGAGTCGATGGATGCTGCGACCGCTACCCGGACATTGGGACCCTCGAGGGTTCTAGGCAAAAGAATTATCTTCGGGGGGAGAGGGGCAAGGAGAGATGGTACCCAGGGAAAGCCCCTCAAACTTCACTGGGCGTTCTCGTTTCCTGGTCTCAGGCGGCAGTGACGTACTTGGTGATCCGGGGAACCGCAGTAGAAGCAGAGGCCCTCATTTCGGCGGCGCGTTCTCTCAACGGACCGGAGCTGTTGACTACTGTTCTGCATTGGTTCAGGGGCATCCAATGCCGGAAGGGCCAAGGGAGGAGACCTAGGAGAAGCAGCCGTGGGTGGCATGAATCGGAGACGCTGGCGTTCCTGGTGTCGCTCTTGAATGAGCTGGTCCACCCGGATGCTGAGGGTAATGAGATCCTCCAACGAAGAGGGACGAGCATGAGCTGCCAGATCGTCCTTGAGGGATTCGGCCAAGCCCTGCCAGTACGCCGCGGAAAGAGCCTCATCGTTCCACCGAGTCTCCGCCGCGATTGTGCGAAACTCCACCGCATATCTTGCAGCTGACCTGCGACCCTGGGAGAGATGAAACAAGGAAGAAGCGGCAAACTCTTGACGCGCCGGCATATCAAAGACTTGCTGGAATTCTCGCCGAAATCTAGGGAAGTCTTGCGTTATCTCTGGTCTATTTTCCCAGAGAGGCGAAGCCCAAGTGAGAGCATCGCCCGTCAGCAAGGCGTAGACATAGGCCACCTTGGAGCGATCTGTCGGGAACTGAGATGGGGACATCTCGAACTGGACATCACATTGGTTAAGGAATCCCCGGCAAGTGAGGGGATCTCCAGCATACCGGTTGGGTGGTGGAATGCGTGGCTCCGAGGCGCCCATAGGTACCGGAGCAGGAGGTGCCGGGGCTGCTGGCGGGTCCCGCAGGGAGAGGTTAGAGAGTTGTTGTGCCACGGCGGTTACTTGATCGCTCAGAAATTGCCAGTGTTCCAAGGACACACCTTGGCCACCTTAGGGGGGTCTGCATTTGGTGGGCCCTGCATAATGTAACTCTTGACTGCCCGCAGACCTGACCAGTCCCCAGTACTGAGGTGGGTAAGGGTATACCACGCACCCACAGCAGTGAGTGCGTGCCCGGAGTGTGGTAAGATGCGTTGTTGGGTCGGGTGAGAAAGAGTTAGCCAGATACTTGCCGCGTCCGGGGCGCCAGAGGTCCGAAGGTATAGATCCGAAAGCCGTAGGTCAAGGGCAGGAGAGAGCAGCGTAGTGAGGTCCAGGGGGTAGCGAGGTACACAAAGTCTAATGAGAGCCGAGATCAAATCCAAGGGTATCAAACGAGGGCAGGGACTGGAGCGTGAGCTGAAAAACACAAGAAAGCCAGGCATAGACCTCCGTACTACTAGAGCCACAAGAAAACTATGCAGAGCGAGGAAGGAGAGAGCAGACAGGGACTATATATGTGGGAGAACCAATGGGAGCAAGAGGTGGAGCGGGGGCTTGACTGAGTGGCCCCAGGGTTAGGCTTAGATGCCTAGCGTGGTGTTCATCCGTGGGAATAGCCTCCAGCTGATGGGAGGTTGAGCCCAGGCTGCAGGAGTACAGAAGAGAACGGGTGCGCGCGCGCCCTGTAAACAGTCCTGCGCGCGCGCCCCGGCAGCGTGTGGACGGAGGCGGCGTGCGCCGTGGAGGACAGGAGCGGCGCCCGACCGGAGCGGGTAAGGAGCCGGCGGGGAGGGGGCCTGGACCGCGCGGCATTGCTGGGAGCCGTGGTGACGGGGACCCGCTGTAAGACGCATGTCCCTGATGACAAAAGTGAACAGAAAGTGCGCAACTATTAAACAATACCACACACGTGAAGTGATAATACAGTGATATTAATGGTATATTACGTGACCTAATATTCAGATTGGAGCGTCTGCAGCTGTGGTACCGGGGATGGCTCAGGGCACCCCCTAAAACGTTAGACAAAAACACAAAAGACACAGCGCACAACGCTCATAGTGCATTAAAGATATATTAAAACAACAAATAAATAGGGTAATTATTGTGCGTACATCAATAAAAATTCAGTTAAACATTTATGGGATATGTTACCCATCCACCAGCACTGCGACCCGGATCAGATGTCTTTAGCAGAGATCTTGCATCACACTGTGGACCGGATCAGCAGTCATCTACTGTTACTGGAGTCCGTGAGTAAGTCCCAGATTCAGAATGGGTAGATAAGGAGTCCTTTAAATGTCCCCGGTGAAGGTGAACAGTGTCCAGCCACAAGTGGCTCACTGGGGAACGGCCGTGTCCCGCGGTCCTCGCGACGGCTGGTCTCTCTCCTTCTCCCCACCTCACTGGCACTTCCGGGTGATGACGTCACTCCAACTCGCGTCGCGTCACGTCAGAGTTCTACTCCGGTGGCCGGATCAATATATGTGGGGGCAGAGAGTCCAATAGTACACTATCCTACGCGTTTCGAAACCGTAAGGTTTCTCATCCAAGGGGTCCCGCAGAGCTCAGATCAGTCAGTATACGCAAGCTCGAGCTTGCGTATACTGACTGATCTGAGCTCTGCGGGACCCCTTGGATGAGAAACCTTACGGTTTCGAAACGCGTAGGATAGTGTACTATTGGACTCTCTGCCCCCACATATATTGATCCGGCCACCGGAGTAGAACTCTGACGTGACGCGACGCGAGTTGGAGTGACGTCATCACCCGGAAGTGCCAGTGAGGTGAGGAGAAGGAGAGAGACCAGCCGTCGCGAGGACCGCGGGACACGGCCGTTCCCCAGTGAGCCACTTGTGGCTGGACACTGTTCACCTTCACCGGGGACATTTAAAGGACTCCTTATCTACCCATTCTGAATCTGGGACTTACTCACGGACTCCAGTAACAGTAGATGACTGCTGATCCGGTCCACAGTGTGATGCAAGATCTCTGCTAAAGACATCTGATCCGGGTCGCAGTGCTGGTGGATGGGTAACATATCCCATAAATATTTAACTGAATTTTTATTGATGTACGCACAATAATTACCCTATTTATTTGTTGTTTTAATATATCTTTAATGCACTATGAGCGTTGTGCGCTGTGTCTTTTGTGTGCGTGTCCCTGATCCCTTACATATTATCAATTTGTGGATAATAGTAATTTTGCACATTACTATACTGTATGTGTTAGGGGGGGTGTATTTTTTTATAAGTATTTATGTGTTTTTTAATTATTTTTGTGGGGCACTGATTTGGTACTGCAGGCCCGCGGGGACACCTGCGGGTAACACCCGAGGGCCACTGCCGGCTTATAGTATCATTGCTGTGCATATACTGTATGTACTGTATGTTAGGGGGGTATAGGGGTTGTTGGTGTAATATATATATACAGTGTTCGACAAACCTATACATTTGCTCGCCCCGGGCGAGTGGATTTAACCCCCGGGCGAGTAAATATTGGCCCAAGCAGCACACGATTGGTACTAGGTGGCGAGTAGATTTTTTTGTGTGGCGAGTAGATTTTTTGGTGATTTGTCAACCACTGTGTATATATATGTATATATATATATATATATATATATATATATATATATATATATATATACAGGTGAACCCCGTTATAGCGGGGTCCATCCGAGACCACCGTGTAAAAAATGGCCGCTGCATCATTGCTACCGCGTCTGCCGGAAGGAAAGCTGAGAACTCTCCCAGCGTTCCCAGACCCGGTGGGGCAGCGGCAACCACACACAGCTCTTACCTGGCATCTGGCAGCTCTGCTCCCCGTCTCTATTAGTGTTAGGAATGCCCAGCATATCACTGCTGTGTTACGATTGCACTGCGCATGTGCATGGGATCGGCTTTCAAAGAAGAGACTATGGCGTCCCTGCTTTGTTTACATGAGCCATGTGCAATGCTCTCCACATCCAGACACATGCGCTGTTCATGGCGCGCACAGACGGCCACGGCGCGCGCAGACGGCCCTCAGCCCTCACCGAGTGCAGCGAGTGCACAAAGCGCCCACAGAACACCTTGTGAACACCGTGTTTGGGAAGGGGGTTACTGTGAGTAAGGAGGGGGTTACTGTTTGAGCAGGGGGGATATTTTTAGCAGGAGGGTACTGTACTGTGAGCAGGGGGGGATACTGTGAGAGAGGGGGGGGGGTACTGTAAGCAGGGGGGGTACTGTGTGAGCAGGGTGTACTTTGAGCAAGGGGGGGCTGTGAGCAGGGGGGGATGTTTTGTCCCAATTTTGCCCAACCACCCCAAAAAACAAAACAAAAAAAAAATGTAAATTTAAAAAAAAAAATTATTTAAAAAAAACGGGAGCCACGTGAAAACCGCGTTATAACCGATTTCGCGTTATAACGGGTCGCGCTATAACGGGGTTTACCTGTGTGTATATATATATATATATGTATATATATATATATATGTATATTTAGCATTGATTCCTGTGTAAATCAGTATTGCTTGACCTGAAGAAGAGAGGAGAACTCTCGAAAGCTTGTCCTATGACATAAATTGTTAGTCCAATAAAAAAGGTATCACCTAATACTGAAGAACTCATTTATTCTGCACTATCGCAACTGGACTAACACGGCTACTTTCTGCTTTATATATATATATATATATATATATATATATATATATATATATATATATATATATATATATATAATTTATAGAATCCACAGAAGCAGCCGGCACTCCACTTGCAAGTAGAAAAAATTGGGTGCTTGTCCCATAAAGCAATAATAAACAATACGATACCGTTTGAAGCACGAGATCAGGAGACAGCACTCTGGTAAGTTTGATCACAAGTTTTTGTATTAAAAAAGACACATAAACCGACGTTTCAGTCCCCCAGTGGGACCTTTCTCAAGGTGGTGGGTGTGGGCGAAGTGGGTATTTGCCCCAAGTGTGGGTGTTTAGGTCTTGCGAGTGGGTAGCGGGAGGGCTTAACCCCTTCATGACCGTAGCGGTATTCACCGCTAAGGTAATGAAGGGGTTAAGTCCACCCGCAACCACCTCGCAAGCCCTAAACAGCCACCAAGGGCCAAATACCCCCTTCACCCACCCCCGCTACCCACAATAAACCTGCACAGCTGGTTAACCCCTTCATTGCCTTAGCGGTTAGCCGCTAAGGTAATGAAGTGGGCTTTAAATGCATTTTTCCTGCCTCGGATGCACGCCGGGGGCCTCCGGTGCTGATATTAATGGGTATCAGCTCCAGAGACCCCCGGCATCAATCCCAGGCAGGAAAAAGGCCTGATTTTTTTCTAAGTGTCGACCTTGCCGATGCTTCTCCCCCACCAACTTGCCAACTTTAGTTGGCGGGCCGGACTGCCGTAAAAATCTCAATTCTAGAGTGCCAATCAGCAGTGAAAAGCTGATCGGGGCTACTAGAATTGAGCGCGTTTCAAAAAGTGCCGATAAGTGCCGAAAAGTGGCTTTATCGGCACCCGGCTGCCGAAAAACTTTTCGGCAATAAAAAATGCAGATTTTTGGAGCTTATCTGCACTTATTGAATCGGAGAGGCAATATTGGCGAGAAAATAGCGAAAAACGGCTTTTCGGCGCTTACTGCATGAGGCCGTTACAGTGTTATAAAGGCCTAGAAGTAGGTAGTCCCAGGAGACTGGGCTACATGTTCATCAGGGGAGTGTAATCTTTTTCTCTTGCGCCCCCGCTGCTGACTGTCCCCATCTCTGCGCACCCCTTCACCCTCTCCCCTTACCTTGGTTCAGATGTTCTGGGCATCACGTTGTCATGGCAACGTGACGTCACATGACCCTGCGGCGTCATTTGAAACAACATATGGAAAGGCTATATTGCAACAACAATGTCGCAACTTCATAGCAGCACTGGCTGCTTCAGAACAGGGAAACATGCAACTTTCACTGGGAGAGCTGGCAGCCTGAGAGCAGAAAAAATACACAGAAAATATACAATCCTGTTCCTGGACACTATTCACAACTTTACATGATAAAGCAGATATTTCTAGATTGACAGTTAGCTTGTCTTCAACATTAGACTCTTTGTGGCAACATTTATTTGAGATACTTTTGTGGGTTTTTTTGGTTATTTTTTTATTTTTTTAAGTGAATGGAATTGCGATATCAGCTTAAACAGGACAACTACATTTGTGTGTGTTTGTGGTGTTCCTAGAGCTAAAAACAGGATGAAAGTATTGTACATTGGTCACAAAACGTATTACAAAAATAAGGACCATTGGCAGGTTGTGGACAAACCTATGGATACATGCTTACAGCTTCTCCTACTTTGTTCTTGTATAGAATCTACAATGCTGATAAAAATTGACATTAGTATTGTGGAAAGGTTAATTCAATTAGATTAGAAAACATTATTGAAGATATTATGAAAACGTTCATTATTTTTATTAACATTATTCTGTTTTTAAAACGGAAAAACTGGACAATCATCAACCTTCTTTACAAATATCCGTGTCACTTTCTTAAACAACACATTAAAACCTAATTGGATTAGTGCAACAGTAAATCAATATACTATATATATATATATAATATTCCTTCTTGAAGGCCATGTTCAAGAAGTGCATCTATTACAATCCAATTCCAGCTCACATTAATTTTACTTCCCATCATACTATTAATATTAAAATTATCATTACATCTTGATTTTGTGAATTGCCCTTTCTCCCCTGTACCCACTTACATAGTTAAATAGTTAAATAGCAGATGAGGTTGAAAAAAGACTTACGTGTATGTCCATAGAGTTCAATCGTGTTAAATTTAGATGTGGAGATGCTTATCCTATTTGTGTAATTCCAAAAAAACTGTGAATTATTAACCATATCCCTGGATCACCGTCCTACCCAGGTTTACTTATTTGGTATATCCCTGTATACCTTTCCTTTCTAAAAAGATGTCCAATCTTTTTGTGAAGATAGCTATTATAACAGCCAGCAAAGTCTCCATGGATAATGAATTCCACATATTAAATGCCCTTACTGTAAAGAACACTTTCCTTTGTTGCTGGTGAAATCTCCCATCCAACCTTAAGGGATGCCCCTGTGTCATTTGTTTTGTCCTTGGGGTGAATAGTTATTTTGAAAGCTCCTTGTACTGCCCCCAAATATATTTGCATATACAGTAGTTATATCATATCCCCTCTTAGACTCCACTTTTCTAATGCAAACAAATCTAATTTAGCTAGCCTCTCCTCATAAGTTACATTATCCATCCCTTTATTAATTTGGTGGCTCTTCTCTGCACTTTTTTATGGAGTGGTGCCCCAAATTGTTCTCCATATACTGGCATACCCCGCATTAACGTACGCAATGGGACCGGAGCATGTATGTAAAGTGAAAATGTACTTATCGATGCATGTACTGTTCTGCAATCGTCATATACGTGCATAACTGAAGTAAATAACACATTTGTAACAGGCTCTATACTCTACCGCTTGCGCACAGCTTCGGTACAGGTAGGGAGCCGGTATTGCTGTGCAGGACGTGCTGACAGGCGCATGCGTGAGCTGCCGTTTGCCTATTGGGCGATATGTCTTTACTCGCGAGTGTACTTATAGGGAGTGTCCTTAAACCGGGGTATGCCTGTACAAGGTGTGGTCACATTAATGCTTTATACAGTTACATAATTAGGCTACTTCCTTTACATCATACCTAGTTTAATGCAAGATAAGATTTTATTTGCCCTTGCAGATATTGATAACACTGCTGTCTACAAGCACTTCTAAATCATTCTTCAAGGATTGACCTACTTTTGCACCATTTTATTTGTAAGTCATCTGTTTATTCTTGTTTCCCAAATGCATAACCTTACATTTATCTATATTAAACCTAATTTCTCATTTACCTGCCCAAGTTTCCAGTCTATCCAAGTCCTTCTGGAGAGAAATTATATTCTGCTCTGATTTTACTACCTTACACAATTTAGTGTCATCAGCAAAGATGGAGACTTTGCTCCATATGCCAACCTCAATGTCATTAATAAACAAGTTAAAAAACAATGGTCCCAATAGAGAAACCTTTAGTTATTCCACTTATAACTTTATTCCAACCTGAAAATGTTTCATTTATGACAACTCTCTGCTATCTATCTCTAAACCAGTTTTCAATCCAGGTGCAATTTCCTTTATTTTGTTCACTAACCTATTGTGTGGAACCGTATCAAAAAACTTTGCAAAATCTAAGTGGACCACATCAAATGCATTTCCTTGGTCTGAATTCCTACTTACCTCCTCAAATAAAATAATATGGTTAGTTTGGCATGACCTATCCTTCATAAATTCATGCTGACTATTACTAATAATTTTGTTATCCATTAGGTATTCTTGAATATCATCCTGTACTAAACTTTCAAGTAGCGTCCCCACTATTGATTTCAGGTTAGTAAGACCACAACCTTGAATATGGAGTACAATTTTGCGCACCACTCCTTAGAAAATACACTATGGAACTAGAGAGAGTGCAGTGAAGAGCCACCAAATTAATAAAGGGGATGGGCAATCTAACTTTTGAGGAGAGGTCAGCTAAATTAGATTTATTTACATTAGAAAAGAGGCGTCTACGAAGGGATATAATAACTATATACAAATATATTCGAGGACAGTACAGGGAGCTTTCAAAAGAACTTATCATCCCAAAGGCAGTACAAATGACTCGGGAGCATCCCTTTAGGTTGGAGGAAAGGAGATTTCACCAGCAACAAAGGAAAGGGTTCTTTACAGTAAGGGCAGTTAAAATGTGGAATTCATTACCCATGGAGACTGTGATGGCAGATTCAATAGATTTGTTCAAAAAAAGGTTGGACATCTTTTTAGAAAAGAAAGGGATATGCCAAATAAGTGTAACATAGTCGCCCGGCAGTTACTTCTGTTTCTGGAAAAAGACAAAAAGAACAGCGCAAAACGCAATAGTGAAGTATATAAGTACAAATTATATTTGTGAAAAAATGGTGAGTATTAAGCGTACATTTAGGCAGAAGAATAAAAGCATATCTGTGCAAACATCAGCACAATGTTACCACAATGGAAAGCCTCTGGATGGAATGGTGTAGCCCTCTGGTGCAGCAGCTGTCGTTCTGGAAACGATAAAGATTGGCAGGGTTTGGTTCCCCATCCTAGCCTCCCTAACCTATTTTTAGCGATTTTTATATTGTGCTTTTATTTTGGGACTGTCTCCATTGAAATCAACATCGCGCGCCATCCGTGACGTCACGGGAGTGCGCGAGCGCCGGAAGAAGATCCCACGTGGGCCGCGCGGTGTGTGCAGTGAGAGGAGAGCCCTTAGGCATCACTGTGTCCCAAGGACAGCAAACCAAGTCGTTTTGAACTGACATTTTCATGCCACGAGCCCAGCAGATGCCACTACCAGTGGGGGAACTCTGAACAGCTCAAGGGCTGCAGCTGCCACTTGCAGGGGTCCAGGATAAGTGAGAGATATCACTGTGACTTTCCAGAACGACAGCTGCTGCACCAGAGGGCTACACCATTCCATCCAGAGGCTTTCCATTGTGGTAACATTGTGCTGATGTTTGCACAGATATGCTTTTATTCTTCTGCCTAAATGTACGCTTAATACTCACCATTTTTTCACAAATATAATTTGTACTTATATACTTCACTATTGCTTTTTGCGCTGTTCTTTTTGTCTTTTTCTCCTAGTGTTTTGAGTGCTGAGCCACTCTTTCAGTTTAGCAGCATACGCCTTTCCTATATGGTTTTGTATACATTTATATACAATATTATTACACCCTATGCACATTAATTATTGCACTTTAACACCTTAGTGTGTGGATTTTATTGTAAGGTGAATTTTGGGTTGCGCACTTATTTCTGTATCACACTTCTGTTTCTGGGCCTTTCCTCTGTCCGTCCTGTTAGTGCAGTCAGTGGAAAGGTTAAATCCTTTATTAGGCCTGTGTGTGTGTATTCCAGCCTTGAATAATGTGTCAGTATTCAAGGGCAGACTTAGCAACTCTGAGGATGTCAATCTGAGGCGTGGATATTGGTTGGAACGCCCCCTGATGTGTGTGGGCCAATCTGTATACGGCTCTGGCTTACTATGAGTAAGAGTTAGAGACACTCCCCAAGGATGTTAAAATTGGGACAGCCTCCTAAATTGTCAGTTGAGATTTGATACTGGAAAGAAGAAGTTGGATAGGACAGAGAAAGTCTCTCCCTTCCCCTCCCATGCTGGGATGGGAAAGGGAAGGTAATTATGCTATCTAGACAGGGATCTGATCCAGAGAGAATATATCTGCTGTTAGAGATCATGGAAGACTGCATTCTCTGTAGTGGAGCTGTCTATGAATAAATATAGAAAATACATTGCTGTGTGTGAGTTCCTGTCTCTGGCTGAAGGAGTGTCAGTGGGGGTCCATCCCTTGAAGATCTACAGTGGATCCTCGCTGGCTGGAGGCGCTGTGCACCATCAAGAGATATCAAGGTAATCTGTCCCTCCTGTTCCCTGTCCTGGCACTCCCCACACCACGCGGAGCCCTCAGCCCTCCTGTTGCCAGCAGGTCACAGCACCAAAACCACCTGAAAGTAACCGAGAAGGAGTATACCCCCAATCTCATTTAGGGGGTGGGAGGTGTGATAAAAGGGCTACATAAGTAAACATGGGAAGAATGTTAATCCAGGGAATAATCCGATTGCCAATTCTTGGAGTCAGGAAGGAATTTATTTTTCCCCTTATGAAATATCATTGGATGATTTGTCACTGGAGTTTTGTGGTTGCCTTCCTCTGGATCAATAAGGAAGTATAGATATAGAATAAAGTATCTGTTGTCTAAATTTAGCATAAATTGAACATGATGGACGTATGTCTTTTTTTCAACCTCATCTACTATGCAACTATGTAATATAAATGCCTGCCTCTTCCTTTCCATTTTCTCCCCTACCTATTTATTTAGCCACATTGGTTTAGACGTGTTTCTTTTCTATATATTATCCAAGGGTATATACACTGATAAGTGTGCTTTTCTAACAATGTTTTAAATACTGCACATATATCTTCCACTTTTGTTCCTTCAAAAATGTAATCCCAATTTATTCCTTGTAGATTATTCCTCCGTTTATTAAGATCTGCCTTCTCTAAAATGTAAAGTCTTACATTAACACATATAATATGGTTTTTGATCATTTATTTCAAATGAGACCATGTTATGATCACTGATTCCCAAATGTTCCCTGACTTGAATATTTGTTATTACTTCTACATTGTTTGATATTACCAAACCCAGTACTGCCCCTCTCCTGGTTGGTTCCTCAATAATTTGGGTCATGTAATTTTCTTTCAGCAACCAAGGAGTTTTTTAAAAGTTAATACAGACCCAATATATGATAACATATTATTTCATAATTGGTTATAGTATACTGTAATTCAAATACAGCGTTTGGTAAACTTGCGCAATACATAGTAATGTAAAACTTCATCATTTAGACAGGACTGTTGCAACGTGGAGATTTAGACAGTAGGTAAGAGGATTCCAGTACATTATCATGTTACACTTTGTACCTCTCCAACAATCTTATAATGTTTTGATCATCTTTATCTGCACAGTACTAAAACAAGTCTTTTGAGCTGCCTACTATACATTCACTTTGAATATTATATTTGCACAATTTGTTATACATATCCCCCATTGTTTTTCTGGCCAGGTTGCAAGTGGGTGGGATTTATCAGCAAGGAAGACACATTCATCTTGGTTCTTTATCATGAATAAGTAGCACAGTTGGGAGAGGAGTAGACTCTGTCCTGCAGTAGACTGCAATCTCCTTCCTGTTCTACTGTATGTCGCAAGACTGAGACAACAAGATTAAAATCAACATGTTCTTAATTTAGTATGCTCTTCCCATGGCCCATATGCTCTACATTTTCCCTGAGTACCTCTGCTTCTTGAGCCAGCCAGCCCCTGTGGTTTTTGCTTCAGTGAATGACATTTTCAATTGCATTGAGTTAACAAGGAAGCTTCCCTGCTTCTTTCCCTCAAGGGTTATTGAGATGTGAAGGTATTGAATAATGGAGATTGTGTAATAAATTGATTGATAGTGGGAAAATGACATGCCACGTGCGGCACACCTGTGAGCATGTAACTTGTATATGTGACCAGGGTTTATACACACAGCTATATAACTGATCCAATCTTCTCCTTGCAGGGTACCTAAAATTTATAATATTTACCATCAATCTGGCCCAATATACCATTTGTCACGAACGGCACACCTGTGAGTATGTGACCAGGGTTAATACATACAGGTGCAACTGCCGGTTTTCGACCGCTTGCCTTGCGAATTCTGCACTTAAACCTGTCCCAGGCCGCAAGATTCCAGCGGCCAGACTTAATGGCCCATCGGATTAACACAGTGGGGGTCCCTCCACGCTGTGTGAATCCTACCGGGCTTCGCTTCACATGTCTGTAAGAGACGCACAGTAAGAGATTGACTGCATCAGTCACTCTACCTGCGTGCCTCTAACAGGCGATCTCATGGGGGGACAGCTGAATTGCTGTCCCGGGCCTCCCCAGTCAAGGGGCACAGCCTCTGCAACAATACTGTTTCCATTCTGTGCAGGCAAGCCGGACCCTCCCCTTTCCTGGCTGCCTCCCTTCTCCCTGCAGTACTGCTGGGCCCTCCCCTTTCCTCAGCACTGCCCTCCCCTTCCCTCAGCATCACCCCCCTCCCTTCTCTCCTACAGGACTGCAGGACCCTCCCCTTCACTTGGCACCACCCCTCTGTCCCTCCCTCCCCAGGCCTCCGCGGGCCTGCTGGGCTCTCCTGTACAATGGCCATGCGGCTCCAGCAAGCCCATCAATGGGCCCCAGGTAAGTCCACATGCCCCAGGCCCCCCTTATACCACCCTCCCAGACGCCTTACCCACCACAAGGGGGGATAGGGCTTATTTGCATGTGTGTGTTTGGGGAGGGGAGCTTATTTTGTGTGTGTGCGTGTGTACCCGCATTAATTTCAGGTCTGGGGACCCCCTGCTTCCCGAGTTACAGGCCCTGTTATAAGTTGCCAGTATCCCAGCGGCCATGTTTAAATTCTCCTGCGTCACGGTCCACGTGATCAGGAGATTTAACCAAAGCAAGCAGCTACCGTCATCCCTTAACCGGGCCTGTATCTTGGGGAGCAGGAGGTTCCCAGACCTGAAATCAATGCGGTTCAGCTCCGGAGACCCCATTCTACAATATGTTATCAAAATAAAATAAAAGCAGATGTATTACCTTAGTCCTAACCACTAAGGCAAAGAAGGGGTTAAGCCAGACAACCTGGTTTATTGGGGGTAGAGGGGATGAGTGAACGGGTAGTTGCCCCAGGGTGGGTGGTTCAGCCTACCGGGAATGTTGTGGGAGGGGTTAAACCCTTCATTACCTTAGTGGCAGTAACCACTATGGTAATGAAAGGGTTAACCCCTCCCACTAGGCCTAACCACCCACCCTGGGGCAACTACCCCCTTCACCAACCTCCCCTGTCCCCAATAAACATATCAATACAATACATTGAACCCCTCCCCCCCCTCCAACATACAGTAAAGTAATGTGAATAATCCCTATTATCCATATCTGGATAATAGCTAATTTGCCCACTAAAAAATAAAACATAACCAAAACATTACCCAGCAGCATATAGTAGATTAAAGTTCTACTTTCTCCTGCCAGGATGAAGGCCATCCTCATCCTCCTCGTCTCTCTTCTCCAGTGGGCACCAACAGTAAAATAAAAAAATGAACTACTGGCCACTAACCTCTTAATCACCTTAGTGGTTATCAACCCACCACCCCCGCGGCAACAACCCCCAGCTCCTCTACCCATTGATTGGCACAGTGGCACACTAATGCCCTGTGGGCATGGTTTGCCACTATGGCAGTTAATGGTCAAGCTGCAAATGAAAAAAAAACAGCACCAAATAAAAAAAGACATTCAATTTCAATGTAAAAAACAATGCCAATAAACCAATTGATTGTTACAGTGGCACACTATACACTATGGGCATGGCATGCCACTATGGCAGTCAATGAGCAACCTGCAATAAAAAAAAACAAGCACATATAAATAACAGCACAAAACAAAGAAAATAACCCCTCTAAAAGCGCTTACCTACACTAAATTAAAGGTGTGATGAATAATGTGCTAAACAATAATAAGTGCTAAAACAACAAACAATCTAACAATTGCTGTAAGAGCAAGCAGCTAGGTGACAATAATGTCAGGTTATTCCAAACCTGATACAATAGGTGCACAAACAATATTAAAGTCCCCAGCGCTAAAGTCCAAGATACCGTGATCTTCAGATAGTCTCTGATCTTAAAGATGATAGCTGGGCTCTGTTGAAAATGTTCCAGATGGGATGTGTCCTTGGAATAGACAGATGCACGTCTGAAATACAGATGAGAGGCACACCTGATTGCGCAGCGTTTTTCTAGCAATCAGATCCCTATCTAAGACAGTGAAGATTCCTACTCACATGATGAACGCCAAAGTATTCAGTGGAGAGAATCTGTGCTTGTTCCCCTTCTTTCAGCTCCTCTCACGACCCCACGTGCAGGCAGCTTACTGGAGGTGGCCTCAATCCACAATGGCGTCGGGGGTGGCTCCGTTGCGGACCCCCACCGAAGAGGGAAGGAATGGGCACAATATGGTGTAGTTTGAAACACTTTTAATTGGCTAAAACATTAAAAAACACAGTAAAATACACTCACATGGTGCAATATCGATTGGTATTGCTCAAATTGCCGTCCGCAGCTTGCAAATCCTGCCCGTAGAATGCACAGAGTCCCTGCATGCAGACACGCTGGTAGACTGAGCGTGTGACGTCACCGCTGCCGGGAACTCTCCTTGTAAAAGCTACGGTTGCTGGGATGGCTCAAAAGACTAGGCTCCTCCTCCCTACGCGTTTCGTGACACGTGGTCACTTCGTCAGGGGATAGTGGAGCCCAGTCTGTGATGCCTTTTGTACTATCCCAAATTGAGAGAACCTCCTACTTAGGGTGGGACCTGGCTGTTTGAAGGGAGGAATATCAGCTCTGATATTAGCAGCGCGATAGGGGTTGATTCCTAAGCATGAATAAGCGCATGTACCCACATAGTATAAAAAGACTGAAATTTCTTAGTAGTAATGGCAATACCCACATTAAAAAAATCGAACAGAAATGGAATAAAAGTATATCCCAATTGCATATGGACAATAGGGGATTGCCATGATGCAATTAGCACATTTGGAATTGGTCAATATAAAGACATTTTATGGTCAAACTGCACTACATCGGTAAATAGTAAAGCTTGATCAGTATTACCCCTTATACTATCCCAAATGGAGAGAACCTCCTACTGGGGGTGGGACTAGGCTAATGAAAAAAAGATTATCGGCTCTGATAATGCCAGCGCGATAGGGGTTAATTCCTTGGTGTAAATAAACACATGTCCCCGCATAGTGGTGGCAATATTCACAATCATAAAATCAACCTAAAATCAAATAAAGGTACATCCCAATCACGATAGGGGTTAATTCCTTGGTGTAAATAAACACATGTCCCCGCATAGTGGTGGCAATATTCACAATCATAAAATCAACCTAAAATCAAATAAAGGTACATCCCAATCACAATTGTGATTGGGATGTACCTTTATTTGATTTTAGGTTGATTTTATGATTGTGAATATTGCCACCACTATGCGGGGACATGTGTTTATTTACACCAAGGAATTAACCCCTATCGCGCTGGCATTATCAGAGCCGATAATCTTTTTTTCATTAGCCTAGTCCCACCCCCAGTAGGAGGTTCTCTCCATTTGGGATAGTATAAGGGGTAATACTGATCAAGCTTTACTATTTACCGATGTAGTGCAGTTTGACCATAAAATGTCTTTATATTGACCAATTCCAAATGTGCTAATTGCATCATGGCAATCCCCTATTGTCCATATGCAATTGGGATATACTTTTATTCCATTTCTGTTCGATTTTTTAATGTGGGTATTGCCATTACTACTAAGAAATTTCAGTCTTTTTATACCATGTGGGTACATGCGCTTATTCATGCTTAGGAATCAACCCCTATCGCGCTGCTAATATCAGAGCTGATATTCCTCCCTTCAAACAGCCAGGTCCCACCCTAAGTAGGAGGTTCTCTCAATTTGGGATAGTACAAAAGGCATCACAGACTGGGCTCCACTATCCCCTGACGAAGTGACCACGTGTCACGAAACGCGTAGGGAGGAGGAGCCTAGTCTTTTGAGCCATCCCAGCAACCGTAGCTTTTACAAGGAGAGTTCCCGGCAGCGGTGACGTCACACGCTCAGTCTACCAGCGTGTCTGCATGCAGGGACTCTGTGCATTCTACGGGCAGGATTTGCAAGCTGCGGACGGCAATTTGAGCAATACCAATCGATATTGCACCATGTGAGTGTATTTTACTGTGTTTTTTAATGTTTTAGCCAATTAAAAGTGTTTCAAACTACACCATATTGTGCCCATTCCTTCCCTCTTCGGTGGGGGTCCGCAACGGAGCCACCCCCGACGCCATTGTGGATTGAGGCCACCTCCAGTAAGCTGCCTGCACGTGGGGTCGTGAGAGGAGCTGAAAGAAGGGGAACAAGCACAGATTCTCTCCACTGAATACTTTGGCGTTCATCATGTGAGTAGGAATCTTCACTGTCTTAGATAGGGATCTGATTGCTAGAAAAACGCTGCGCAATCAGGTGTGCCTCTCATCTGTATTTCAGACGTGCATCTGTCTATTCCAAGGACACATCCCATCTGGAACATTTTCAACAGAGCCCAGCTATCATCTTTAAGATCAGAGACTATCTGAAGATCACGGTATCTTGGACTTTAGCGCTGGGGACTTTAATATTGTTTGTGCATAAATAACAGCACGTTTTAATAATAAAACAAAAATGCCCATAAGCCAATTGATTGGCACAGTGGCACACCATACTCTAATCTCTCTTCGGCAGGCCTCCCCAACCCCCAGAAAAATCCATAATTGTTGGTCTGGAATTTCTGGCCGCATCGAATGTATAAACAGTTAAAATCTAATATCTATAGATTCGTGGGCGATGTTATGACATTCGCCGAAAGGTGGGGGAGGTGGAGGTGTGGGGGGGTGAGGGGGCAAAGTTAAAGCAATGGTGGTTTGAGGGCCAATTTACGGTGCAAACCGCCCTTGAATGTTGCTAGAAAAACAGTAAAATATTTGTCACTCAAATTTTGACTCATTTGCCCATCTCTACGTTTAAGCACAGTGATGCAGTGATGGTCACATCTGCATTATGTGAAACTTATTGACTTAGAAATGTTAAATGTACAGTACTGATATTTTCCATCAGAAGATGCCAGAGCAGTGATTATGTTATTACTTGTGATTTAATAAAAAAAATGAATAAAACTAGGTGAAGCATTATAGTCACAATTTCCAGACTTTGGACAGGTATATGCTCTTTTCAAATTTTTTTATCATACAGTATATTGCAGATGTGACCAGATTTGGATGTTTTGCTTAATGTCTTTTGATATAATGTTACTGCATTGCCATACAATCGTGAAAAGCATGTGGTATTTTTAGTTGTAGTGTAACATATAATAATTGTAATATTACCTTTATAGCTATTGCAGTGTACTGTACATACTGTAGTATTTTGCAGGGGCAGTGAGTCCCTGCTCAGAAGATGTTACAGTCTAAGGTAGATAAAGTGACTTGGTTAGAGTCACAGCAAGGGCTGAGATTGGGATTTGAACTGGTTTCAGTCACTTTAATGCAGTGATATTGCATTCTGCTTCAGCCCATGCAGCATGTCAGGTTAATGGTATGGCATAGGTCACATCTGTTTATAATATGCAGAAAACGAAAAAGCAGTGCACTGTTTCTCTGTTTTCTGCATATTCTTTACCACCTGGCTAGAAGCACGCCAATGTCTCTCTTAGCGGCGATCACATCCGTAAGTCCTTTTCAACTAAGCGATGATGGATTGCGTTTATTCAGTTACTCATCTTGGGTAATACAGGAGCATCTGCGGACAGGTGGGAGGTGGATCGCGGGGGCTCTGGTTGGTCTCCGCTGTGTCGTTCACACCAGTATCAGAACCAACTGTACACCCAGGTAACTTATTATACTTTACTGTATACCTGCATTACAGCATTGGCTTTACAAACCAGCCATATCTTGAAAGAAACACATACTATTTGATGAACTTTCGTTTATATACAGTGTACTCTACCTGCTGTGGATCTTGTCGGCACTGATTTTTGGATTTCTCCATACAACACATCTGTGTAAACAAATATATGATCACCGCGCTTCTCCATGTAAGGAGCATGCAGCTTGCTATAGAGTCTTACCTTGACATGGTTAGCAGGCTTGGCATTATTTGATCAAAAGATGTAACCAAAAGTCTCCTTTATCTTATATATTTTTACACCATATATATTTATTCCTCATTTATTGCTTTCCCAAAGGGAGAAGCACAGGGATTCACTTTCTGTTTTTCACATCTGTACACCTTACTTGAGTTTACTGAAGCATCTTCTACCAGTACTGTATGTTGATGATATAGCAAAATATCCTAAATCCCTTGAGCTGTACAGCAGGGGTACGCAAACCTTTCTTGCTGCGCCCCACTGCCTGCTCTTCTCTGCTCTCGCGCCCCCACTCCTTACCTCAGTTCAGCGTCAAATGACGTAGCAGGTTCGTGTGATGTCACGTCACGTGACCGCTGCATTATTGACGTCATGTTCCCATGGCAACATGTGATGTCACATGACCTCGCTGCGTCATTTGATGCTATGTTGCCATGGGGTTGCGTCCTGAGCCGGCTGAACCTCGGTAAGTAGAGGTTGCAGCGGCCTCGTGCGGTCACCCGGCATTTAATTTAAATGCCTTAGGGGAAGAGCGCGGGACCTCTGCAAACACCTGCGCCCACCCCCAAAAAAAAAAATCTTGTACCCCCCAGTTTGCGCACCTCTGCTGTACAGTATCATGATTCTCAGAACCTCATTTTCCCTGGAGAAAATCTAACCTACTGCGGAAAGCCTAAAGGGCCTACATTAGCCACAAAGAGGGCTGTCACAGAAGGAAATGTGGTTATCACCCCTAGCGACTACCTGAGGGCGTTAGAAACATGTTGTGACACGAAAAGCAGTGAGGAACTTTATGTTGGATTCCGTGAAATGTACCAGCATCAAGGTGAGAAACTATCTGAGTTCTTGTGCAGACTGGAGGTGGCCTTACTGAAGGTAGTAACGGTAAGGGTATCCCCCTTAACGGGGGGATCGCACCCGGGTAGGATAATTGATCCAGGGGGCACCACCTGGTGATGTTACGACCCTCTATTTGCAATTCGAGAATGGAAAGAGTCTCCCTCAAACTTTTTAGAGCTCCTACGAGAAATAAGGGATGCAGAAGAACAGATGGTGCTCCACCCAGTCGCTAAGAGTGTGGCAGCAGCTAGCCAATGGGGATCAGGAGGTAGTGCAGCTGGCACATGGATCGTTGAGGAAGGACCGATACGGGCTACGAACCCTGATAAGCCTAGTGAGGTGCGGCTGAGCATGGGAGCCCACAAAAGAGGTGGCGGAATTGATGATTGCCATGCGAATGGGAGACGTGGCTAGTGTGAATAGTGGAGAGCAATGGCGGGAAGAAGCACGGTAGTCACACCATAAAGAGCAAACCCCCAGGTGGGGGAGGAAGCCATGAGAAAATCCTGATCCAAAAACTGGAGGACCGGATTTCTGCTATAGATGCGGGGAAGGAAACTATGCCGGTCATTGCTGGAAGAGAGAGAACCTACCGCAGATTCATCACTCTCACTTGGTCTTGGGAAATGACCTAGGGACCCAGTGAAGGAGCATACTGGGCCCGAGTGCAGAAAGGCTTCGTTTGTACAGCACCTGCAAGAGATCATTCTACTTCCCACTTACTCTGTGGACTACTGGGACACTCAGCATGAGTGAAAGCAAAGATTGTGGGACAAGTATGCAATGTCCTTTTGGATAGTGGATCACAAGTATCCATCAATTTCAAGTCCTGGTACAATCGGTACCTAAAACACTTACTGTTGCAACCACTGAAGGGCTTGGTCGTTTGGGGCCTCAGTTACGCCAGCTACTCTTATTAGGGTATGTAGTGGTGAAGCTTGAGTTTCCCAAGAAAGTAACTGGAGTAGAACGACCATTGATGGTGGTGGTCATCATATGCTCTGAAGTCTGCAGCAAAGAAGAGACTGGGGCTATAATTGGCACGAATGCCAATATTTTTTCAAACTAGCAAAATGGTACTAGACTATTGGTGGAAACGATTATGGCTGGACATTGACCATCCATCCCTTCTGTTTGAAGGCCTACCAGTGGATGGGGAAAGAAGACAGGGCTCAGCATGAGGGGCCCTTGGGGGAGATTACATAGGTAGGACTCCGCCCGGTGCAAGTGCCTCCGAACAGCATACAGAAGATAACTGGAACAGTGACACTCGGGAAACCTAGAAGGTACTTTTATGATTGATAATCCACCCCATGGAGGATACCCTGGACTACTGGTAAATTCTGGAGTGATGTCCATACAGAAGGCGAAAATGGACACACTAGGAGTTGAAGAAATGAGACTGCCCATGATATGTGGATACGAAGATGCACGGTGGTAGCTCACCTACATAGTTCCGAATGAATGGGCCCCGCAGGGACGAGAAAATCACAGGGTAATAGATTGTTCAACTTTAGAGACATTTATGCTCCAGAACACTAAAAGAAACGGCTGCAAGAAAAGATGGCACGTAGGCCAGAGATTTTCTCCACTCAAGAATGGGATGTGGGAAAAAGCCTCTGGTGTGGAATACCAGATCCGTCTTCATGATGCTTGCCCTTTCAGGGGAAGGTCACGCAAATTGGGAAAGGCTGATGTGGCAGATGTGAGACGACATCTTCAGGAATTAAGGAGGCTGGCATAATCTCCGATCCCCAGATTCCTTATGCAACACCCATAGTGGTGGAAGAAAAATGAAGCGTTAATAATGGGCTTTGATTATCGCACACTAAACAGAATGACCACACAGATCACTATACCATGACGCGTATAGAGGATGCATTGGAATGCCTCCATTGGGAGCAAATGGTTTTCGGTTTTAGACCTCCGCAGCGGTTTTACCAGATCCCAATGAGCAAGCAAGATAAAGAAAAGACTGCTTTTATATGTCCGTTGTTGTTCTACCAATTTGAACGCATGCCCCAAGGAGTGTCAGGGGCCCCAGCTACTTTCCTAAGACTTATGGAATGTGTGGTAGGAGCTATGAACCTACTGTAGTGCCGATGGTTATTCTAAAACAAATCAGTGGCAATTCCCAAAAAGACCCAGGTACATGCTAGGTACATGCTGCAACATTTCAGTGGTATTTCTGCAGAGACTAATGGCCCATCGGATTAACAGCGGGGGTCCCTGGCAGTCCTATTCAAACTGAACGGAACTGCCAGGGACCCCTGCTGTGTTAATCCGATGGGCCATTAGCCTCTGCAGAAATGTCACTGAAATGTTGCAGCATGTACCCAGCATATACCCAGCATGTACCTGGCTAGTTTAAGGCAAGTTTTAGAATACTCGTTGGCTTGTCTGTATTAGAAGTATTGGTATACCTGGATGACTGAAAAGTATTTTGGAAGACCTTGGACTTGGAGGAACACAAGGCACGCCTGATGAAGGTACTAAATCAGCTGAGCCAGAGTGGACTAAAATTGTCACTGGACAAGTGTAAGTTCTGCCGGACGTCTGTTACGTATGTGCTACATATTGTGTCTGAAAAAGGAGTGGCTAACGATCCATCTAAATTAGAGGCCATTGCATCCTGGCCAAGGCCCAAGCAATTAACAGAATTGTGATCTTTTCTGGGGTTTAGCGGATATTAGATGGTTTGTGAACAATTTCTCAGCCATAGTACAGCCATTGATACAATTAACCAAAGACTACCTGCCACCCAAAGGATGCAGTATGGCTGCCCGAGTCACCATCCAAGACAATTTCAAAATGAAAGGAGTCCATCTATCTCCAAATGGCTCAAAGTGAGAAGTGGCTTTCTAAGCCATAAAGGCTCTTCTTATGAATGCGCCAGTACTCACGTTTGTTAATCCACAAAAACCCTATACTGTATGCTTCATGTAGATGCAAGCCTAGAGGGGTTAGGAGAAGTGCTATATTAGGAGCACCCTGAAAGCCTGAAACTCAACGCATTCGTAGGCAGGGGGTTGGTGCCTTCAGAGAGGAACTACCTGGTGCACAAACTAGAATTCTTGGCATTGAAATTGCATTAGTGGACAAGCTGCACGACTATCTGTATGGAGCCACCTTTGTAGTACACACAGACAACACCCACTTACCTACTGTCTATCATCAGCAAAGTTGTATGCCTCTGGTCACAGGTGGTTAGCGTCCTTGACTACCAACAATTTCAGCCTGTACAGACCAGGGAAACAAAATATTGATGCTGACACCCTGTACCGAATTCACAGGGATGCGCGAGATATGGATAGGCATTGGGTAGAAATTGCTGCAGTTGGATTGCACACATTGTACAAGCAAATCGTGGTGTCAAGATCACGACAGGCAGAGAGTAATAGGGTATTTTAAACTCTCATAATCATTTGAGTTTCAAATCATTCTTTCTGCCAGCCATAAATGCCACAAAAGATTGATTAGTGGGAGATAAGACGCACCCACAAAGGTTGGCCTGTCCTGGTTTGAGCATGAAAACAATGCATTTGGGTATCAAAATTAGAATTCAACGGAGTGGTATTATAGTGTTATATGAAATAACACAGGCATTCTCATATTTCAATCTCACAACCTCTTGAAAATCTGATAGGTGGTAATGTATTAGGCCATGTTTTTGATCTTGTTATTTTATTAAACTGGCTGCATTTATATATAGTATGTCTTTGTAACATTCCTTTTCTGTAACTAAGCACTGTACTACTTTTCGTATATATTTAAAAAAAGATGTAATAAGAACTGTTGTTGGGCTCTAATTGAACCTAGTACCTTTTTGAAGAGATTAACTGCATTTTCGGACACATTTTTGCTACAATGGCTTTTTATGTTAATTGCATCTTTTTTCTAGTAATCATGAGACCAAGAACTTCTGTGAGTAGAACCTTTAAATTATTCTTGGGGTGGCAGCATAATTGACTGGTATTGTGAACAGTTGTTGGGAAGATATTGCTAATTCTTAGTGCCATTTGAGGAGTCAGTTGGATGTTCTAATCCCTTTCACAAACACAAGTCATGTGCACACAGCTGTGGCGTTTGCAACACCGTTGTACACAAATAACATAAGTGAAGTGTGTAGATGACAAATGGAAAATCAAGTATTTGCAATGAAACAATTGTGTATGCATGCAACAGTAAGTTTCTGTACCAAGGAAGACTAGTGTAGTGTATCTCAGAGGAAGATGATGCAATGGTTGTCATGGCAAAAATGTTTTACTATTGAACGCACTTGTTAAATTGCTACATAAATTCATTGCATCACACGCCTCAAGATTAATCTGCCAAGGGGTACATTGGTGTTTTTTCTCATTTAGCTATAGTGTCATTTACACATAAGAGACAGGCAGGCTTATTTTTCTGATATATCTACTTTCTGTTGTCTGCTTCCCTCCCTGCTGGACATGCTTTGATGGATTCAATGTTTGCACAGGGGAAATATGAGATTTGTTGACTGTAGCTATTTTGAGATGTTAAGATGTCTGCACAATGTCATCTGGAAATCTAATTTATATTAGGCATCTACAGGTCCACTAGTTACAAAATACAATTATATATACCATGAACTAAACTGTACAGAAATCTGGGTTACATTAGCTTTCTAAAATAAAAATTAATAATAATTTAAAAAAAAACAAACACTTTTTTTTCTCTATGTGGCTCTTTTCCTAAAGCATCATGTTACTCTTGACAGCCAAAAGGTCCTAAAATGTAAATCTAGCAGACAGTCACTTAACATATCAGACCTGTTCATTTTATGTAGAATGTACAGTACACACATTACATTCATTTCCTTTTCAAAATGTAAGCAAAACATTATTGTAAGTGGCAGGGCTGCTATTGCCCACTTTTTAAAAAACATTTGTTAAAAAGCGAAATAGCAAATCTTAAACAATTTGTGCCGTGTTGCTAGAAATTTTGGTGGCTAAAGTTTGATAGAAATTTTAGTGGTCTTTTTTTTTTAGCTTCTTGGAAATGTTCTGTATTTGTGGGAGTCAGCAACTGTATTTGGTGGGGGAACTTTAGTATTGAGCATCTGCCACGATACTGTACATGCAAAAGCTGAAGCTGGTTGGTACAGTAGTTTATAGTAATAACATATATACTGTAATAACATAATATATTTAGCAATAGGACCTCTGCTTTATCTGTATGATTGGTGAAGCGGGTGATTTTGTGGGTATGTATCAGCTGGCAAAAAAAATTCTGTATCTATGAAACTTGCCAAAAACTCTCAGATGCAGATATCTTACTTAGGCCCGCATACATCAAACTCCATTAAAGTGGAGTTAACATCGCGCCTGGTAAAAAAAAGTTTTTACGGGGGTTACTACCACTATTTTAAGATGGGATTGCAGTAATAATTTACTGGGTGCGATATTCGTGCCAAAATCACAACACTAACACCAGCCTGGAGTAGGTGATTAATAATTTGACGTATTTCTGGCATTAATCCCGTTCCGATAAATATCCGAACGTGATGAATGGCCACTAATAAAAAAAAAGTGTGTGTGTGTGCCGAGCACGCGCATTTTAAGTGAAACTTTTTTGTCTTTTGTCACAGTTTTGTAACCGAAATTGTATTTGTGATGGTGATGTTTTTCATAAAAAATGTAAACACAATTTCAACCCTGCCTTTTACCATTATCACCCAGCACACAGTGTTTCCACTGCAGCAAGGGATTCTGGGAAATGACATGCAAATGAGTACACAGTGCCACCTTTTGCTTCAAAACCATATAACATGGTTATATATATACACACACATACATACATGCATACATACATACATACATGCATATTGAGGACTTTCCGTCCCCTCCTTATATTGCATATTTTTACCAACTGTGAATGTCCAAAATTCACCAAATGTGCACAAAGGTTTTGTCCATCTTTATCTATGAGTAAATGGATGCGAAATTCTTGGTTAAGTACAGCAGTGCCATGACTGATTGTATGCTTGTCTATATCAGAAGAGAAACCCCACCACCTGTACCCCCTCCCATAACATAGCAATGAAAACTCCATGAAATATCTAATTAATTTGCCATATTGTTGGCATTATATTTTTGGTGTACTTTTTTTATACCACTGTACTACTTTAATATCATACGCAATCTATTAGACAAATTGCAAACAGGAGTCAACTTGATCTGATAGTTGTCAGAAGCGTTAAGAAGATTGACACAGCAGGAATTCTCTAGTACATTGGCACCTAATGCATTACTGAAATTATTTGTTCTGCTGGTCAGAGAAACTGGATTAAATTTGGGATTTGTTTTGGCATGCTGAGCAGGAAGTACTGTGTGGATTACATTCCAATTAAAACTTGTTTTCTCGGGATTATATACTGTATGCAACTGGTTGGGTTAGATTCAGTGTGCATTGAGGAATTATTTGCCTGATCTCACTCAGTTCCACTAACCCCACCTCCCCGGGTAGACGCAGCTTTGTTCTAGGAATGACAGAATCATCAGGGTATATTTCTGTTAAGGGACAAGGCCCTTATTCTATAAAATGCTTTCCATCGATAGCACCTGATCAGTACTGTGATATAATAAAGGTTAAGCCCATCTGGTTACCCTTGGGCTCCGTAGGTCCCTGGCAGCTACCTAGCACTATAAACCAGGGGGCAGGTGTCATTGAATGAAAAGTTAAAGTGACCCCTGTTTTTCCACTTTCCATGTTCCCTTTGCCCCAGACTCATGAAACTTGCTGTGTGTAAGTTTTAGGTGGGATATTTGGGTAGGGATGCAATCCTTTTGTTTGCAGGAGTTCGGGGCCGGAGCTACCGGTAGTCCCCTAATTCTCCCCGACGAGCAGTCATGATTTGCCGGTACACTGGGTGAATTACACCGGGGCTGCCCACTGTCCCCCAGACTCCTGTTTTTCAAGCCCAGATATCCGAGAACAGAGGAGGGGAGGGAGAGAGAATGGAGGTGGGAAGGCTGATAGAGATAATGGTGGAGTGAAGAGAATTGGGGGAGGGGAGAGAATGTATTTGTAGGGGTCATTGGTCCCCTTATATCAGGACTGACAGGATGCATTTGCCCCCCAAGTAAAAAATCCATGGGGAGGGGAGAGAATGGGGGGAGGGAAGGGGAGAAGAGAATAGGGGAGGGAAGAAGGAAGGGGGATGGGGAAGTGAGGGAGGATAATGGGAGAGAGAAGGGAGAGATAATGGGAGAGAGAAGGGAGAGAGAGAATGGGGGAGGGAAGGAAGAGAGAGAATGTGGGAGGGGAGGGGGAATGGGGGTCAGAGAGAATGGGGGAGGGAAGAGAATTGGAGGAGGGGAGAGAATGTATTTGTGGGGGCCAATGGTTCCCTTATATCAGGACTGACAGGGTACATTTGCCCCCCAAGTAAACAATCCCTGGGGAGGGGAGAGAATGGAGGGAATGGGGGTAAGAGAATAGGGGAGGGAAAGGGAGAAGAGAATGGGGGGGATTGGGAAGTGAGGGAGAGAATGGGGAGACATGCAAATGAGCATACAGTAATATTTCCATTTGCTATATGCTTTACTGTGGAGGGTTTTTGTCACTTTTTTTACCCAACATAACTTAACTAAGTGTGGTGAAACCTATCCCTGCTTCATTTTGCAAAGCCAGTATAACCAACCCCTCACTGATGAGACCCATTAAGGTTGAAACGGCTGTCTGTGGGTGGATTTACTGGCTATGCATCTTAACCCAGGCTGTGCTCAAAGCTGTGAAATTCTGCAAGCATAAGCTTATAGGGGACCATGTTATATGGTTTTGAAGCAAAAGGTGGCACTGTGTGCTCATTTGCATGTCATTTCCCAGAATCCCTTGCTGCAATGGAAGCACTGTGTGCTGGGTGATAATGGTGAAAGGCAGGGTTGTAGACCTGTCTAAGACATGCAAATGAGCATACAGTAATATTTCCATTTATTTATATATATATATATATATATATATATATATATATAAAACAGAAAACAAATAAGTAGCGCTAATAAGGTATATTGAATAAATGTGAAACTGAGTGGTGATAAATAAGTGATAATTCATTATACTAATGTTATATTAGTGATTAAATTTGTGTAACAGAAAAACCACAAATAACCTACAAAGAAAAAACAAAAGAAGCACAAGCTCTATAGCTTAACTCTGTTAAAAACTAGTATATTTAATAGTAAAAAGAGAGAAAACAGGGTCTATTGGACCTGCACTTACAACAGGTAAAAAGAAAACAGGCATGTGAGAGATAATCTCTAAACGGATGACGTCACCAGATTGGAGCCGGGGTCTGGAGCTGGTACAGCTGGGCGCATGGAAAGCGGGTCTTTGGTCTGTTCTGACGTATTTTCTGGTATTTCACCTTCCAAGATAAGGACTATATAAGCAGACTGTATTGGGTGCTCACAACAAACAGGATAGGACTGCGAGGCTGACGTTAGTAACCGACCTGCAACTGAGCAACCAAGTCCGTAATGCAGAGTGAAGGTCGTGTAGCCGGGTCAGGGTAGGAGAAGACAGAATGGTTGTGGTACTTGCCGTGGTCAAGGGTAGTAGAGATGGGATAGTCGTTGAGCGGTGCCGGGGTCCAGGAATATAGAAGGTAGAAGTCCAAATGCAAGCTGAGTCCAGGGGTCAGAGAAGGCGGAGGTCCAGGTTCAAGCCGAGGTCAAACAGGAGCAAGAGAAGCAAGACAAGGTCAGACAAGGCAATATCAGGGCAGCAGGGTGTTTGAGGCAAACACTAGTTACACAAACCAAAGTTTATGCCAGTTTGTAGCAGGGCTGGCTGAGCATTTAAGGAACAGGCAGCCAATGGTAGGATAGCAGACAGCTGCATGGTAATGAATGAAACCCGCACTTCGACATATTCAGTCCACTGATAGGCAGGGGCGGGAAGAAGTGCAGGGGAAGAATAAGTGGAGATTAAATTAACCCGTCGTGTACCCATGGCAATGCGGCGCCTGCACGTAGCTTGCGCACGGTGCGCATCACCTGTGACGTCATGGGGCATAGCCTGAGCATGGTCCATGAGGTGTCCCCCAGCCTGGTAGTGCGTCACGCGTCACCTGTCTCGTCACGGGTCACATCACGGAGGCGGGGCCAAAGGCCGATCCTCACAGTACCCCCCCACCCCCATTCAGGGGTGACCTCTGGGCGTCCCAGGGATTGTTTGGAGGGAAACCTTTGATGAAAGGCCCGAACAAGCCTAGGGGCGTGAAGTTGGTCCTTAGGGACCCAAGAACGCTCTTCAGGGCCGAAGCCCCTCCAATGAACCAGGTACTGAATTTTGATACGGGTGAGTCTGGAGTCCAAGATGGTTTGTACTTCAAACTCCTGTTGTTCCTCAACCAAGAGGGGTTCAGGCGGGGAGACCGAAGCTGGAGACTGAGGGTCCTCTATGAAGGGTTTGAGCAGTGACGTATAGAACACAGACGGAATCTTCATAGAAGCTGGTAATTGTAGCCGGTAGGCCACTGGATTGACTTTCTCGATAATGGGAAAAGGGCCAATGTACCTCGGCACCAATTTAGCTGTGGGAACCGTCAATTGGATGCTTTTTGTGAACAACCATACCTTTTGTCCCGGGTTGTATGGGACAATGTCGGTCAGCCTGTTTATTCTGCATAGAGACTGCCTTATGGAGATTCTCCTGAATCTTAGCCCAGGACTCTTGGAGATGCAGAATCCGGTTATCTGCTGCTGTTACCCCGGACCTGGGTCCTACAGTAGGTTGAGCTGAGGGATGAAAGCCGAAGTTGGTAAAGAATGGTGAGTCTTGGGTTGACTCGTTGTGAAGATTATTATGAGAGAACTTGGCCTAGGGTAAAAGACCCATCCAGTTGTCCTTGGGTATCCAAGATGAAGCAACGGATGAACTGTTCCAGTGATTGATTAGTTTGCTCCGTCTGACCGTTAGTCTGAGGATGATAGCCAGAAGAAAAGTGCAGAGAGATCCCTAGTTGCTTGCAGAAGGCCCGCCAAAACTTTGAGATAAATTGGGAGGACAATGACCTGGGGAACCCCATGAAGGCGGAACACCTCCTTAATAAAGACTTAGGATAGTTTAAGGGCATTAGGTAGCTGTTTGAGAGGTATGAAGTGGGCCGGTTTCAAAAACCGATCGACTATCACCAGAATGGTGTTCCTACCTTTGAACACAGGTAGTTCCACAATGAAATCCATGGAGAGGTGAGTGTGGTTTCCTCTCGATCTTCGACCTTGTCTTCTACTAGAAATTGATGCGAGAGGGCGCCTGCCTTCACATGTTTGGAGCCGGGTATGTAAGAAATTACGAAATTAAAGCGGGAGCAGAAAAGGGACCACCGTGCTTGTCGTGATCCCAAACGGCGAGCACCTTCAATTTAGAGGAGATTCTGTGAGAATAGTAACCAGATTTTCGGTGCCCTCGAGTAAATGTCACCATTCTTCCAAAGCCATCTTAATGGCCAAGAGTTCACGATTGCCTATGTCGTAGTTCTGTTCGGCAGACGAGAATTTTTTGGAGAAGAAGGCACAAGGGTGAAATTTGGCTTGCAGAGACTTCCTTTGGGACAAAACGGCTACAGATCCGACATCTGAAGCATCCACCTCAAGGGTAAAAGGTAATCCTGGCTCTGGGTGCACAAGCACTGGAGCTGAGACTAAGGAATTTTTCAATTTCTCGAAAGCGTGGATGGCCACCGGAGGCCACAGCTCCGCGTCGGCTCCCTTCTGCGTCAATGCCGTAATGGGCACAACTACGGAAGAGAAGTTCTGAAAGAACCTGCGATAATAGTTGGCGAATCCCAGGAACCGTTGTACGGCTTTCAGGGTTGTGGGCTGAGGCCAATCAAATACCACTTTAACCTTGGCTGGATCCATTGCTAGGCCAGTGTCGGAGATGATGTAGCCTAGGAAAGACACCGTGGTCTGGTGAAACTGACATTTCTCCAATTTTGCGAAGAGGTGATTCTGTCGGAGACGTTGGAGAACCTGTTTGACATGGCCAGGATGATCACAGATGGTTTTGGAGAAGATAAGTATGTCATCCAAATATACAATGATGAATTGGTCAAGGAGATCCCTAAAAATTTTGTTGACAGAATCCTGGAATACTGCGGGAGTATTACACAGTCCAAATGGCATGACCAGGTATTCATAAGGGCTGTCTCGAGTATTAAAGGCCGTCTTCCACTCATCCCCTTGACGGATTCATACCAGGTTGTAAGCTCCCCGTATGTCCAATTTGGTAAAAATGGTGGAACCCTGTAGCCTGTCAAAAAGTTCGGTAATAAGGGGTAATGGATACCATTTTTTTATTGTAATTTTATTACACGGTCTGAGAGATCCGTCCTTCTTCTTAACAAAGACGAACCCTGCACCTGCCAGAGACGAGGACTTCTGAATAAAACCTCTCTGTAGATTCTCCTGGATATACTCCTTTATGGCTTTGGTCTCAGGAGGATAGTGGGTAGGAACATCCTCGCAGGGGCACAGAGCCAGGCAGAAGGGGTAGAAGGTTGTTTTAATTGTTTATTCTGGTCATTATTTTAGATTTGATTAATTGATTGGTGGCCATTTTCTTGTGTTTACTTCTTTAATTGTTTTTATTTTGAGATTGTTTTGAATGCATTGGATCTTGTTTGTGATTGTTTTTTTTTAGGTTGACCATTAACTGGCATAGTGTTAAGTCATGCCCATATTATATGGTATGATGTACCCACATTGCCATTCAATTGTTTGATTGGCATTAGTAATGTGTTCATTTTGCAATGGAATGTGGTTTTATTTGGGCGTGTTTTTTATTCCTTCACCATTTCTTGCTATAGTGGTAAAGCATGCCCATATTATATGAGCATGATGTACCCACTGTACCAATGAATGGGTGAAGGGTGGGGGTAGTTGCCTGGGGAGGGTGGTAAGGCCTCCTGGGTGCGTAGTGGAAGAGGGTGGGTTAAACCCTTAATTAATATAGCGGTTACTAACCACTCAGGTGATTAAGGGGTTAGGGGGCATTAGATTGTATTTTTGATAGTACTGTATTGTTTGTGGCAACGGAGGACATGGACGGTGATGAGGATGAGGGACAGCCTTCATCGTGGCAGCCTGGCAGGGATGAGTGCAAGTTTTATTTATTTTATTTCTGCAGCTTAATGTTTTATTTGTAATGGACAAATGCACTATTATCCATATCTGGATAATAGTAATTTTAGAGATTTTTATGGAGTTAGCTGCAACTTCTTAGTGATGTAGCCAGATCACATAGATACCTAAAAAGAAAAAAAGAGAAAGAAGCACAAGCTCCATAGCATAACTCTGTTATACAATTTATTAAAGGGTTAAAAAGAGACAGTCCCCAGGACTTGCAGTCACAAGGGGAGATTAAAAACAGGCATTTGAGAGAAAATCTCTGCAGGAGTGACGTCACCAAAACAGGATGGAGATAGCAGTGCACAAAGGATTAGCCATCTGATTCCGTTGGAGCAAACGTCAAAACTGCAAAATTAGTGATGGGGTTAACTCATCCCGCAACCCTCCCATTAGGCCCAACCACCCATCCCGGGGCAACTACCACCTTCACCCACCCCCTCTACCACCACCAAACCAGGCACTGGTATTTAACCCCTTCATTACCTTAGCAGGTAGGCACTAAGGTAATTAAGCTGGCTGTAAATATATTTTTATTATGTAGGATATAATAGGGGGTCTCTGGAGCTGGTATTAATGTGTGTCTGCTCCGGAGACCCCCGGCTTCAATCCAAAGCAGTAAGAATAAATTTTCTCTGCCAGATGCACATGGCAGATCCCATGTTGCCAGACTTCAGGTGGCAAGATCATAATGTGCGAGTTGCTGCTGCGATGTGCATTTCGAAGGTACCTGAATAACTCGATTTGTCAAAAATTGCGAGTTTGAGCATTTTTTGAGCTACCGCTCTTTTTGTCATTACGAGAGATATATCGATCGGGAAGAAGCCATTTTTGAGCGAGTTTGGCATGTTATTGGGGCTCTCTGAATAGCTACACATGCAAACTTGCTAGAAAAGTGCTCAAAACTGTTGATACATCACTTATCGCAGCTGCCTGAATAGACCCCTATGTGTCCTTCTTTTTGTCTTTGTGTCTTCATGTTGCACACATCCCCATGGCACTTGTGTCTTTCTATGTGCCTAAAGTACATTACTAAATGTTTGCAGGTTTGAAGGAATGCTGTATTGTTTTTATCATGCATAATAATTTATTAGTTAATATCGCTAATATAGAACACACTGTCCTAAATATGCCCTGATCATAAGAAACTGGAACTGAATCACAGTGTTCTCAAATCAAGAACATTTTAAACTATGATGCTCTGTCTTCTTAAGGAAATTGCTTTGCAATTCAGATGTGCAAGAAAATTATTTTGAAAATATATTTCCCATGGGATAGTTATCCTCACCAAAAGTTTCCATCACAGCATGTTAGTGGCTAAAAGTAGAAATCCTTTTGTTGAAACAAGAACCCTTTTCTCTGTGGATTCTTTTACCATCGGTGTACTCATTAACATTGCCTGGTTTAGATGGCTTAGCTTAGTTTTCATAAACAGTGTTAAAGACTGAGTAAGCAATAATAACACACAGCACTATATGGCTGTGACCCAAACAAAAACTTAAATACAACATTCTAGATGACTGTTCTAATTTATTTTAAAATCTCACTGGATCAGGATCTATTATAGATATTCATATGCAACCCAGAGCTTGTCAAACAACAAAGTAAATTCATTAATTAATTTATTTATAAAAATGTTTTACGAGGAAGTAATACATTGAGAGTTACTTCTCGTTTTTAAGTATGTTCTGGGCACAAATTTATGATGACAGATACATGGTTACAAATATATAGTTACATTAAGTGAACTGGGTTATACAGAACATTATATACAAGTCATTGCATGCACAGTAAGAGATCATATATATTATAGGCGTATGTAACAATTACAGACCAGATGTGAGACAGCTTTCGTTTTGATAGAATTTAGACTGGTGGCGGCTGTGAGAGTCTTCGGTAAATTGTTCCAGTTGTGAGGTGCACGGTAAGGAGGAGCGGCTGGATACTTTGTGAACCTTGGGACCATGAACAGACTTTTGGCGTAGTAGTGCATAGACGAGTAGCAGGAATCGGGTAAATCAATTAACCACTAATTAGTAGCCAATTAGGGTATCCTGTATATCGATGGTTGCTCACTCAAAGCAGACATCAGTAGCACAGTGTTATCATATAGATAGGCTACTCGGCTGAGGGGTAATATGATTGTGCTTCCTAAACCTGACAAAACCAGCTGATAGAGCAAATCCACAGCAGGAGGTGAGTGCCATGAATAGGTAAAGGCAATGTTACTCGGTTTCCCGCACGGACCACCCCAGATGAGTTAGTATATAGTGTTACTAAGCAAGTCAACAACAGGATAAAAGCCAAAATAAAGTGCAGAACATTGGTTCTATTAGCGCATTGTCCACTACATCAGCGCTGATCATTGGTATATCAGCGCTGATGTGCTCGAAGACATGCCTGACTAAGACAGCAGTGAAAACAATGGTCCCTAAAAACGGAGAGATCCTGCAGTGCTAAATATAACATGCAGGATCAAAGTATCAAAGACGCAAGACGCTGGGACTCTGCAAGTGTAAGTGTGAAACAATGTCAATAAGTGTTGCGTTCGAAATGAAGGCGTCCTGCGTGTATGGAGAGGAGCGGCTGGATACTTTGTGAACCGTGGGACCATGAACAGACTTTTGGCGTAAGATCTCATATGATAAGTGCTGCATGTGGTAGGGGTGAGGAGCTTGTTCAGATAGATGGGTAGCTTGCCCGGAAAGTATTTGAAGGCAAGCAATTGCTCATATTGTATATAGTGAGAAGGGGGTTAAACACACAGTTAACATGACGTAATTACTGGAACTTGATTCAGCATTAACTGTGCATTACCCTCATTATAATAAATAGGGAGCAATAAAGAGATAATATTATGGATCCCATATTGGCATTATAACATTATGTTGATGCTAACTATGTTAATTTCATGTTGTGTTACTTAGTGTCTGTGTTTTGAGAGGAAAAATATACAACTACTTGTTGCAGTATTTCAGGTTTGTATCAGTGCATGAAATCTGGAAAGCATAGTACAGTAATCAACATTTCAGCGGCTAAAAAACAACCCCTTCCTTAGGAAAATATGCCTGTGTTTTGAGTCAACCTTACTTCTTTTACGGTAGTGGTTATTGTAGCAGAGTTGCATGGCGTAATATTACATGGCATCTACTACATTTGGCATTTGTATCTACTGCATGTTACCTTTCTCTTTGTGTCTGTCACATCTGCCAGGTGTGAAATGACATAAACCTCTGTGCCCAAGACATTAGGGTAAAATATAAAACATCTGAGATTGTGAAGGCACATGCTACATGCTGCAAGATGAAAAAGGATTAAACTGCATCATCTCTTGTCGCAAGTACCTTTGATTCTTGACCCATTTGTGTTCCCCTTAATCCCAGCCTTTTATTAAACACTCCTGGACCTGGTCAGCAAGTAGCCCCCACCAACGAACCTGACTTGCCTAGTAGCCCCCACCAACGAACCTGATTATCCTCACCGCTGTTACAGTACATGACCAAGGGAGTCCTCTTGGTTAATAACACCTGTGTCCCTTTTACGAGTACGCCCTTAGCCCGCTGCACCTGGGCCAACCCAAGACTGTCTCCTTTTACCCCTTCACATTCCACATTAACCACCTGGTCAAAACTGACCAGTCCGAACCCTCCAGCTGTGACAAAAGCAACACCAAAAACCATCACCTTTTCACCATACAGTATATTCTTTCATGTTTTTGTATTTTAATATTATTTGTATTAAAAAAATTAATACATTAATAAATTTATACAGATGCAGCGGCCATTATTCTAATATTTCACGTGTTGTATACCTCGGATCCATTAAATTAGCTTTTTTATTTATGGGAACGCTTTCCTGGTGGTTCTTTTGCTGATGGATATACAGTAGTGCTCCGTTTTTCTTCTTCTACCTGCTCTGATGTCTACATACTAACGGAAGCACACTCAACCCTGGGTCTCTGGATTTATTGGACAAATCACTCATCATGGATAAGAACCCCAAGTGAGTCTGTTCCAGTTTGACCTTTGATTTATATTGTTATACAAATAGGATGTTATAATCTACTGTCCTTACTGCATTGCATTGTGGGATCATTTTTACCAGGCTACATCCTTTTGGACATTCAATTAACATACGGTTGTTTTTCCCAGCACTATTATTTTGCTACCACAGTTCTTCTTTTAGAGCACCAAACAACACGCTTTTCTATTTTCGATAATGGGGAAAGGCAGGGTTGCAGACCTGTCTAAGACACGTGAATGTGCTCACAAGTGATCTATTTATTTGAGATATATAAAATAAAAAACGAATAGATGATAGCGTTCTGTGGCTAACGAAATGCTTTTATTTGTGCGAGCTTTCTAGATACACTGATCTCTTCTTCCGGTTTTGTTACAGTACAATGGATCAAGCAAGAAAGGTTTGTACTTAAAAACAGTGCATCCTGGAATGTATCTGACTGAAGCCAATACCTCCCCATGGTGCAATATGCGATTTCTGACTTGAGGTGTTAAATGATCCCTGAATGTTAGTGATGTAAGAGTATGTGTGTTTATGTGTGTGTATGTGTGTTAATATAAATTTATAAAGTGCCCACAGTGTACACAGCGCTTTACAAAAAGTGTGGGAGTGTATACCAATGGTGTGGGTAGGTGTAGAAATGTAAAAGGTTGTTGCATTAATATTAAGGTGTGTAGATACTATGTGGTCCATATTGGTATATAGGGATAGAATTACATTGAACATATGTATGTGTAAGAGACAGCTGTGTGTGCATTTACATAGCGCAGTATGTATAGACATGGCCTTTAGCATTCATGGGAAGAGGGTTTCTTGTGTCAGGGTAGTGACTCATGAAACTGCGGTCTCAGTTTAGGCCACCGCTAAGTGTCCAGAACAGTTGCATACATTTGTATTCATGTATCCATCTCTTTTTCTGTGTTCTAAGATTACCTTTGAGTATGGCCACTTTCAGATCGTTCATCTTATGGCCAGAGTCAAAGAAATGTTCGCCGACAGGAATGTCCCTTATTCCGCGTGTGATGCTGTGGCGATGCAGAATCATACTCTTGTTTAGCCCCTGTCCCGTCTCACCTATGTAGTAGCAGCCCCCTGGAAATTTCATGCACATGATGAGGTACACGACATTGCTGGAGGAACAGGTGAACCTTCCTTTGATTGTGTACTCCAGATTCTTGTATGGTATTTGTATTGTTCCCGCTGTGTGGAGTATTGCACAGGTTTTGCATCTTGCTTCCTTGCATGGTCTTGTCCTGAATTCAGTTGAACTGTTGAATACTTTACTCCTCACCATCATTTTCTTGAGATTATGAGGTTGCCTGTATGATAATAAGGGTGTTTCAGGGAAGACCTGTTGCAGTCTTGTATCTTCTTGGAGAATGGGTTGTAGTTCCCTGGCGATCTTGCGTAGTAAAGCGCTGTGGACGCTGTCGTTGTTTGCAAACTCACAAACACGGGTTTGTGGATAATAAGTAGTTTATTGCCTGTACAGATTCAGAGTATGATCATACACACAAAAGTCAATGAAACTCTGCCAAAAGAGTGTCCAAGCAGGCTTTTTATACATTTTTGATTCCTTTGTTCAAAATGGGTTACTAAGCAGAATACTAACCACTCCTTAATTCTTAAACCAATCATCTTACAGATCATTAAAACTAGATTAAAATAGCTCTCTATACTGTAGGAACCAGGTACTTATTGATACCAGGAATGTGGGCGTTAGTCAGGCACAGTCGTAAATCTACTGTGAGCGAATCTCTCACACAACACACACATTCTTACACATAAAATGGACACTAACAGAACAGACAGAATGGAAATAGAACATCGCCTTCAATCCTTCCCCAGAGACCCCCCCAGTCCAGATCCTCAATCCCTTGGAGTCTCACCCACTCCTTATCCATTCGCAACAGACACACATACATACACTCACCCCCCCCCCTAACCCCCCCTATGTCCCCCCCCCCTCAACTAAGTATTTTACTGTAATAAAAAAAATGTTTACTAGATGCAGTAATCGATCGATTGATGCCTTCAAAAAGAAATGAAACGTATGTTGGCACGCAAGACGTCTTCTGATGACGTAACTAGGGAGAGCGATTACTGAGATGGTGGTCCGTGACACCACGCGATAGTCCAGCCAACAGACGCTGAGATGTGTCTGTCTCTATTTTGTACCCTTGATTGTAAAACCTTTTTTCCTACACCACTTGTAGGGACAGAGCATGTATTTTTTATGGTGCATCTGCACCTCGTGCTCTCAATCCCCCAGTTGTCATACTTCTAGAATTCACTCTATTGCACCTACCTCAATTACAGGTGCGCCGACGAGTATTCTAAAACTTGCCTTAAACTTGCCTTGGGAAATCTGGGGCTATCACCAACAAGATCCAGGTACATGCTGGGTACATGCTGCAACATTTCAGTGACATTTCTGCAGAGACTAATGGCCAATCGGATTAACACAGCAGGGGTCCCTTGCAGTCCCATTCAGTTTTACAGTTTTTTTTTTTCAGTTTTACTCTATCGACTGGATTCTTTTTTCTCTTTTTTTATATCCTCTGTTCTGGGACCTCTTCTTTTCTCTCTCTACACACTATCACAACCTTTATACTGCACTGGGTGCTGAGGAGAGATCCACTTTAACCCCCGGAAACTAATTATTTCAAAGGCTTATATCTGCTGAGCGGATCAGATTAAAAAAAAATAACATTGGAACGGACAAGAGGATATCTCCAAAAGTAAGTAAAACAAATACAATGCAAAAAATAATAATATAGGGATCAGTGGACTGAACATGGACTGATCGTGGACTGCTGCTTTAACCCTTCCCTGTTATACTGTAATAACTTGGGAATTCTTGTGATAAATCTGATATCTTTTTTAGATTTTAAACATTGATTAGAGATTCCTCTCATACAGTATGAAGAAAATACTTCATATACAGATACAAATATCCATTAAAAGGTATCACAACGTGCTTGGAAACATTAGTCACGCTGATTAAACATTAAATGCATGTGTTTTTATGTCTATTGAACATTACACATTTGAGTGCCCCATGATGTTGGGGCAGCCTTATATTACGTGGCACCCTGGGACCCGTATGACGTTGCCCTAATGACCTGGATATTTTGCTTGTTTCTTGGCAAAATCACAACCTCAGTTCTTCCATTCACAAAGCTAGAGGTTCACGTGACACACAGAATCTGGCACACAAATGGTTAAAAATGGTGCAGAATATTTTTTAAATATTTTGTGTGGTTTTCTGTATAATTTTGCATTGTTAGGCTTGCTAACCCTAAATCATTCAACATTTTTTGAAGTCAGGGAAGCCATACTTTTGCTACATTTTTTTTAAACTTGTCTGGATTTTTTGTATTTGGCCTTAGGTTGCGCTTATAGTGCCGGCGAAGCGACGTCGTGGCAAAACAAATGTATTGCCGCCGTCGCGTTCGCTTATAGTAAGCGCGGAGCGACGTGGCGGCGTGAAATTTTGAAGCAGGTCAAATTTGATTTTTCAGAGGCTGTCGCCACATGTGACAGCCTCTGAACCAATCAATGGCCAGGTCGCTTGCGACGTCGGTGCAAAGCGAAATACAACTTTCGCGGACGGCGACGGGTGACACCATCTGGCACGTCGCCGTCGCACGCCATATAAGCGTGGCCTTACACCGCTCACTACAGAAGGGAATTTTTAAATAAAAATGACATGTACAAGCACAATATAATGTGTATACAGTTTTGGGTTGCAATCTGGCAAAGGATTAAAAAGGACGACTTTGGCCAGTTCAGGTTTTTTATATTTTAAACAAATCCCAATCCAGTTCAGTAACATATGTTGAATTTACAGTAAGATGAAAGAACTCAAGCATAGCACACCTCCACTGTTACAGTGAATGTCAACGTCTTCTGCTCCAGGGTTGAAAGTTTCTTATCTGATTGGCTCATCTCCCTCTACCACATGCGCTCCCAATCCCATCCCCTCACACCTTACCAAAACTCTTACTCCTGTCTTATTCCCCACTCTAATTCATATTTTAAATTCCTTCCTGTACTCTGGCATTTTACTTTTCTTTAAGCATGCAGTGGTCACACCTATTCTCAAAAAACACCCTAGACTTGCCTTACTAAATACCACCTTGTATCCCTCATGCCTTTTGCCTCAAAATTGCTAGAACGTCTCTTGTTCTCCCATATGACCAACTCTCTTAATTACCATGCCCTCCTGGACCCTATACAATTTGGCCATCATTCAGCTACAGAGACTGTAATCACTAAAGTAGCCAATGATCTACATGAAACAAAATCCCAAGGTCTCCCTTTCCTAATAATCCTGCTCAATACTGTCAATAATGTTCTTCTCCTTCATATTCTAAACTCTCTTGGTATCTGCATCAAATTTCTATCCTGGTTCTGATCATACCTCTCCCTTTGCACATTTTCGGTCTCTGTTGCTAACATGTCTTCGCCTTCTATGGACCTCTCTGTTGGTGTCCCCCAACTCTCTGTCTCTGTTCTGGGACCACTCATTTTCTCTCTCTACACACTATCACCTGGTGACCTCATCAACTCTTTTGGCCTTTTATATCATTGCTATGCAGATGATACACATGTATATCTATCCACCTACACTCACACCTGCAAGTCTCTGATGGACTCCTGGCTATACCCTCATGGATGGTACTCTGCCGCCTTAAACATAATATGGCTGAAACTGAGCTCCTCACATTTCTTCCTAAACCAGGCCCAATATTCCTTTTTTCCATCACTATAAATAGTACTACCATCTACCCTGTTGCCAAAGCACGTTGCCTAGTAGTGACATTTGACTCCTCCCTTTCCTTCTTCATTCACATTCATGGCTAAAACGTGTCACTTCTTCTACCGTAATAAGATCCGCTCTTTCCTCTGTTATGCTACTGCTACAACTCTATCGCATGCCCTTATCCTCTCCAGTCTGGATTTGTAAGGATTCTGCTCAATCCGTGCCGGGTTTTACTGCGGTTCGGGTCCTTTCTACTCACTCTGGCCATTTTGGGTACTGGCAGCCTGCTATATAAGGCTGCAGATCCTAGTGGGAGTCACCGAGCAAGGTTGTACGTTTTCAGTTCCTGTTGTCTACGCTGTCACGCCTTACCCTTTTGTCTATTTGGATTCCCCTGTTGCTGACCCCAGAACGTGTCCCCGACTTCGCTGCTTTCTTCCTGCCCTGACCGTTTTCCTGTTTACTGGACTTTGCACCACTGCCGCCAGCCCTGACCTCTGCCTGTTTACCAACTACAGATACTCTAACAGAACTCTGTCCCTGAGCTCTGGTCGTTAATTTGCATCCCTACCTCAGCCCTTCAGGACCGCTTCCTGATTTGAGACTAGCACCGTCACAGGATAATTGTATTCTGGTAACAGGCATCTCTGCCTCGCAACTTTCTCCTTTAAAACCTATACAAAATTCTGCTGCTAGAATAATTTCACTACTACCAAAACAGTCTCTGCTCATCACCTCCTTAAATTCCTCTCCTGTCTTTCCATAATGTTTCGGATCACCCAAAAAGTTCTCCTTCTTAGCTTCAAGGCTCTTCACTTATCTGCTCCTCCCAACATATCACTTTTGATCTCTCATTATACCCCTGATAGTCTCCTACACTCTACACACAACTGTCTAATTTCCACCCCTTTCAACTCTATTGCTCTCTCTTGCCTTAAAACTTTCCCTCACCCTCAGCATGAGCCAAGTCCCTTCCCTCCCCACCTTTAAGACAAACCTTAAAACCCACCTCGGAAATGAGGTGCTCCAATAGCCTAGACTCATGACAACTGTAACACACCCACAGTCACTCCTACAGTACCAATGGCTGCCAACTACTGAACTTATTCCCTCACCTGCTGCCTCTGTAAATTTCCCATCGTACCACTCAGATTGTAAACTCTCCAGGGCAGGGATTTCCTTTCCTGTTGTCTGATCTTATTTGTTGCACTTATTGTACTATAATTCCCTGTACTGTATTGTCTCTCTTAAGCGCTAAGTACAGCGGTGTGCGTTATATAAAAAAGATATAATACATAGACGATAACACACTGTTCAGCTGTCAGCAGAAAATGTTTATTACCAAAATTGTGAAAAACTATCTATTCTTATGTAACCCTTCCTTGACTGGCTCCCACTAAGGAGGGTTACAACTACTGTAAGTGTGAGGTGACATAGGTTGGTGCAGGTGCTAGTGTGCAGACTCTCATACTTCTTTCCCAGGGTGCTGGTGTCCATGCTGGCTGGTACTGCAAGCTGTTTAAGAAAGGCTCCAGGGACTTTGTGACAGACATACAGCTTTTATTTGACAAGACAATGTTTACAATCTTCTTCCCTGGGTGCCACGTAGCTTCGCACGGAGGTACACACTTCTTCATCACCTTCCTTTACCCACGGTTTAGGGGAGCTGCACTTCTATGGCTTCAGTGATCTGGAGTCACTCTCCGGTACCTTCCAGGATTCTGTATAGGGGTGTACTTCTATTCAGATTCCCATCTACCTATCATCCTTACACTGACCTAGAAGTCTCCACTGTGGCAACCTGGTGTGCATATGCTTAGTGTTGGCGTTAGAGCAACTCTAGCTGTGACAGTTCCCAGGAACCCTGGTTTAGGGATCCTTTCTCTCAAACTGTCACGCACATCCTCCTTGAAGGATAGATAGCAGTTGTGGAATCTTCAGGTTTGTTAGAGGCCCTTTCTAGTAGGGGGACACTCTTCCCTAACTGTAAAACAACAAAAGGTGAATGGACCGCTTCATTCAAAATTACACATTAATGACATACTAGTAACACCATACATTTGAAACTCCTCTTCTCTGGTGTCCTCCAGGAGCCTGGGGTCTGGAAGCTTGTACAGCTCCTTTTATACCCCTGAGTGATGTCACCATCCTGCCCCTGTAACTGAGCAAGATACAGACATCCTTAACCAATAAAGATCTACCTATGTCAGGTGACAGTTCCAGCAAGTTCTGGAATTAAGAAGGGTCTGGTCACCTAAAAGTTACTACCCTGGCAACATACACTGGTTACCTGAAATACGCTACATGTAATTAGTTACATTTAGCTAGTGCCTTTCCTATACATTAACCTGTTAATGCCCTATTAACCCCTTCAGTAGACAATAGTAATCTTACTAGGGGGGTTACACTTAGATAACAGTTGATTCATACATCTCATAAAGATTAGAGATGTAAACTTCCAAGAACCAAAACCAGTCTGCCACTGAATTTTATAAGACTGCTTTTGCTAAACATCAGTGAGACTAAGGCTGCGTCCATACAGGGGCAGACCGCGCAGACGCATCCGCACGCTGAGCATTCAGACTGCCTAAAGGCAGTGATGGCCTCTATACAGCGTGCGCGCGGAAGCGGGACGGGGCGCCTCGATAGGGCGGTCACGTAAACGGTTCACCCAATGAGGGTGAACCAGCTCCGTGACGTCACTGGCCCGCCCATAGACACGCCCCCGTATGGCGCGCGTACCAAGGCCAGGGAAAGCACGCGCTTTCCCTCAGCCTCCTCACGGCTGCAGTGTCTATGGGCGCTGCCTTACTCCAAATCAGTAAGACTCACAGAAAATCAGAGTTGGCATGTGTAGAAAATGTGTTTACAGTTTGAGAGTCTCACTTGGAAAACAAATATTTATCAGTTATGACAATGATGGTACTACTACTAAGGTATATCGACCACTACTTTTTCATTTAAAATTATAATTACATTTATAATTTAATTTCAAAGTATAACTACTTTTCTACTCACAATCTCATCATTTCACCTTATGGTTAAAGAAAAATATATGTATTCTATTAGGTGGCCTCTCTCTCTCTTCTAAGAATACATATTGCATAAATCTTTCGAAATATGTTTAGAATGGCTTCTGCACAATGGTAAAAAACTCTAATGTTGTTTAAAAGCAGGTTCACTACCACCACTTTTTTGTAGACATTTTCGACCAGGGACATATTTACTAAGGGGTAAATTCTATATAGTCTAAAATGGCTGTTCCCATTTTGGCTGAAAATCCCTGTTGACTTCAATGGGGATTTTCGCTCGAAAAACAGCCTGCAATAGCCAATTCTGTGTTTATAGAATTTACTCTTAAGTGATAAATGGGCCCAAAAGGTTTCATATGGTTTAGCACCATTTAGTAAATATGGTCCATAGTAGGACCGGCTTGGATAATCGCACTATCACCGTGCAAACTTTGAGTGCAGGGCATCTTATGCTCCCTGGAGCCCTAGAGTAACTGTGGGGTGGTTGTGGCGATGTTGCTGGAGAGAGCCCACATGGGTCGTCCAGACACAGAGGTTGGGCTCTACTGGAGTCAGGCCCGGCTACTGTGATCGCTAACTTGGTGGGCTCCCTTCAGCGCTGCAACCGTTACACAGGTTGGGTGCCACAGAACTGTGAGAGGGCTCTGCAGTCGCACCGATGGCACCATCATTAAGCCAGTCCTGGTCTATAGTATTTATTGCTTTTATTACCCACTATGCAGTTAATAGAAAATTCAGAAGAATGTATGAAGCTACAGTTCAAAAACTGTTTTGGTAAGGAGTACGATCGATAGCTGTTTTTTAAAATATATTTGTAAAAGGATTTTCAACACATGGTTTTGGATCAATATTTTTTCCAAAAGTGAAAAATTTGCAGGATATCACTGTAAAGAATGTTATCCAGGTATAAACAACAGCATTATGCTATAGGTAGGACCACTGACGTCTGTACTAGATTCTTATATTTGTTTTTTTTAATTAAAATCAGACTATTTCAATTTCACATGATAAAGTTAGGGCCTAATAGAATTCAAACTCCTAATATAATACTCTGTACGCGCTGTATGATATATTGCAAAATCAAATGCATCTTAGTGTTGTTCTATAGAATCAGTGTTCCCCACATCTGAGTGGAGATGAACTTGGGAGTGTGGCCATAATGTCTGGGGCCTACCCATGACATAAAGGGGTGATTCCGTGACATCAGAAGAATTTTGTTCATGGCTGTTACCAAAGGCAGCGTGAGCATCAGAGGAGTAACAGTCAGGCAGTGAGGGGGTTATACAGCTAAAAAGAGAACCTTGAGTATGTTGAAAAACTAATTCTAATATAAAAACGGTAATATGCTGATTTGCTTTGTACTGTTCTTTCGTCTAACACAGAATACATTACTTTTCCTCCCAGAATCTTTCATTCCAAATTTGCTATGATACAGTATGTAAGTAATAAATTCTGCAAACAAATCTTTGTCTCACTGCATACATGTGTAATTCCGAGTCTTCTCTCACTATGCATGTGATAAGTTAATTATAAAGCAGATAGCAGGACATTGGAAAAGGCACATGAATACTTGATCAGATTCAGCAGGTATAGGATTATCGTCCTTGGCATCTTATTAAAATATGTTTAACACCATATTTCTTTTAATATGTAACAGTTTTAAAATAGACTAAATGTTCTAATGCCTAAAATAAGGATTGCTTTTGCATTTTATTTTTACAACCGCTCTTAAACATGCAATAATAAATGGACATTCACTTTAAATTCTCTTAACCCATTGAGTGACATGGATAGTTGTCAAGGGCCCAGGCAAAGTACATTTTTACAATTTTACAATACATTTTTTAATGATTTCGATGTTGGTTTTGAAGTAGGGTGACCACTTGTACCGATTTTGCCGGGACAGTCCCGGTTTTTTCATTACTGTCCCGGTTGCCTGCCTGTCCCGGAAATGTCCCGGGTTGTGGCCTTTGTCCCGGTACATAGATGTGATGTGGAGCGGGCGGCGGTGCGCTAGTCTGCGGCGGCGGAGCTGCGCGAGGAGGATGCGGGACACAGCTGGTGAGTTTTTTCACTTGTAGAATAGAATGCTGCTGGGGGGTTGGGCTTTAGACATCCTTCAACCAATCCCCTGCGTGCCGGCCGGCATTCTACAAAGCCCCGCCCCGGCATACTCCTTCATAGTAGAATGCTAGGCTGCAGGGGATTGGGTGAGAATGCCGAGGGGCGGGGGCAGAGTATGAGCAGAGCACACCACACTACACTACCAGGGAGTAACGGTGCAGGAGATTGGTGGCCATTTGAGGAGGATGGGAGCAGCTCAGCAAGACCGCAGGGGATTGGACAGATGCCGGGTGGGAGGGGCCGCAGTGATCCATGGGATGGCAGTGATGTCACTGACATGTGACAGTGACTGCCACGAGGAGCACAGGAGAAGATGTGTCAGACAGTCTGGAGCTGCTCAGAGGCAGAGCTGCTGCTGCACGTGTGACACAGTCTGTACAATAAGTACTGTAAGTGTAAGTAGCAACATATATATTTATAATAATGCACAACCATATTTCTGCTTTCCCCTGCTATTTATTTAGCACATTTTTATATTATATATACAAGCCCCAAGGTCAGGTCAGGAATGACAATGAGGAATGTCCAATTAATGTCTTCATTTTTTATTTAATTTTAATTAATGTCAATAAATTATTTATATAATTTTCTGGGTGTGTGTCTCTGTGTGTGTGTCTCTGTGTGTGTGTCTCTGTGTGTGTGTGTGTGTGTCTCTCTCTCTCCCCCTCCCTGTCATCCTCTCCATACCTGTCACCTCTCCCTCTCTCCCTCTCTCTCCACCTCCCTTTCACCTCTCCCCCTCTCTCTCTCCCTCCCTCCCTGTCACCTCCCTCCCTCCCACCTCCCTCCCTCCCTGTCACCTCCCTCCCTGTCACCTCCCTCCCTGTCACCTCTCTCCCTCCCTGTCACCTCTCTCCCTTTCACCCCTCTCCCTCCCTTTCACCTCTCCCTCCCTCCCTGTCACCTCTCTCCCTGTCGCCTCTCTCCCTCTCTCCCTCCCTCCCTCCCTGTCACCTCTCTCCCTCCCTCCCTGTCACCTCCCTCCCTGTCACCTTTCTCCCTCCCTCCCTGTCACCTCCCTCCCTCCCTGTCACCTCTCTCCCTCCCTCCCTGTCACCTCTCTCCCTCCCTCCCTGTCACCTCTCGCCCCCCCTCCCTCCGTCACCTCCCTCCCTCCCTGTCACCTCCCTCCCCCCTCCCTGTCACCTCTATCTCCCTCCCTGTCACCTCTCTCCCTGTCGCCTCTCTCCCTCTCTCCCTCCCTCCCTCCCTCCCTCCCTGTCACCTCTCTCCCTCCCTCCCTGTCACCTACCTCCCTGTCACCTTTCTCCCTCCCTCCCTGTCACCTCCCTCCCTGTCACCTCCCTCCCTCCCTGTCACCTCTCTCCCTCCCTCCCTGTCACCTCTCGCCCCCCCTCCCTCCGTCACCTCCCTCCCTCCCTGTCACCTCCCTCCCCCCTCCCTGTCACCTCCCTACCTGCCTCCCTCCCTTTCACCTCCCTCCCTCCCTGTCGCCTCTATCTCCCTCCCTGTCACCTCTATCTCTCCCTCCCTCCCAGTCACCTCTCTCCCTCCCTGTCACCTCTATCTCTCCCTCCCAGTCACCTCTATCTCTCCCTCCCTCCCAGTCACCTCTATCTCTCCCTCCCTCCCTGTCGCCTCTCTCCCTCTCTCTCCCTCCCTCCCTGTCACCTCCCTCCCTGTCACCTCTCTCCCTCCCTCCCTGTCACCTCTCTCCCTCCCTCCCTGTCACCTCTCGCCACCCCTCCCTCCGTCACCTCTCTCCCTCCCTCCCTGTCACCTCCCCCCTCCCTGTCACCTCCCTCCCTCCCTTTCACCTCCCTCCCTCCCTGTCACCTCTCTCTCCCTCCCAGTCACCTCTATCTCTCCCTCCCTCCCAGTCACCTCTATCTCTCCCTCCCAGTCACCTCTATCTCTCCCTCCCAGTCACCTCTATCTCTCCCTCCCTCCCAGTCACCTCTCTCCCTCCCTCCCTCCCAGTCACCTCCCTCCCTCCCAGTCACTTCCCTCCCTCCCAGTCACCTCTCTCCCTCCCTCCCAGTCACCTCTCTCCCTCCCTCCCTCCCTCCCAGTCACCTCCCTCCCTCCCTCCCAGTCACCTCTCTCCCTCCCTCCCTCCCAGTCACCTCTCTCCCTCCCTCCCAGTCACCTCTCTCCCTCCCTCCCAGTCACCTCTCTTCCTCCCTCCCTCCCAGTCACCTCTCTTCCTCCCTCCCTCCCAGTCACCTCTTCCTCCCTCCCTCCCAGTCACCTCTATCTCTCCCTCCCAGTCACCTCTCTCCCTCCCTCCCAGTCACCTCCCTCCCTCCCTGTCACCTCCCTCCCTCCCTGTCACTCCCTCCCTCCCTGTCACCTCCCTCCCTCCCTCCCTGTCACCCATCTCTCCCTCCCTCCCTGTCACCCCTCTCTCCCTCCCTCCCTGTCACCTTCCTCCCTCCCTGTCACCTCCCTCCGTCACCTCTCTCCCTCCCTGTCACCTCTCTCCCTCCCTCCTAGTCACCTCTCTCCCTCCCTGTCACCTCCCTCCCTCCCTCCCTCCCTGTCACCTCCCTCCCTCCCTGTCACCTTCCTCCCTCCCTGTCACCTCCCTCCCTCCCTTTGGGGGGGCGCGCATGATTTCTGTTGGCGTCAGTGATGGGGGAGAAGGTAGAGAGAGAATGGGAAGAGGTAGAATGAATAATACAGCATCAATGGTGACACTATTAGATAAATATCATTATAATATTCTTTTTTAGTAATGTTTTTTGTTGTATTAATAATTTTTTTTGTGTCCCGGTTTTTAATTTTCAAAATCTGGTCACCCTATTTTGAAGTGTACCCAAGTAAACTATACATCATTTTACAAAAGGTGAACTTTTTTTGGTGTTGCTTCAATTAAAAATGTGGCTGGATGATACGTATTACACCACATACATGTTGTCATTTTGTGTAATTGAAAACAAATATATAGCGCTTAATAGAGGTGGGCAAAGTTTGGCCCGATGATTGTCTGTGGCCAACCATAGGTAGAGAACCACTCTTCGACCCCCTACCTGTGGTGCGGATGGCGAAAGCAGCAACATGGCGAAGGAGGAGGCAGCAGCGCGGCCGGAGCCCACCCATTGATCCTAACATGGAAGATAGGACCGACTGTAAGTCAGGCTTCCATAATCACCACCTGGTTGGGCTCCTGCCACACAGCTGCCCACACTACAGGTGGGGCTGAGGGAGAAGGAGAGTAAGGGAGAAGTCTAGAAGGGAGAAGGAGAGTGAGTGTGGGAGAAGGGAGAGTAAAGGAGCAGGATTGGGAGAAGAATGAGAGATGGGAGGAGAGTGAGAGATGGTAGGAGTGAGGGAGAAGGGAGCAGTAGAGTGAGAAAAGGGTAGTAAGAGAGAAGGGAGAGGAGAGAAGGGGAGTGACAGAGAAGGGAGAACAGAGAGAGAAAGGAGAAGGAGAGTGAGGGATGGGTGGAGCAAAACAAAAGAAAGAAGAGGAGTGAGAGAGAAGAGAGAAGGAGAGCGAGAGAGAGGGGGGAGAATTAAAAGAGAAGAAGGTGGTAGAGAGATAAAGGAGAGTGGGGATAATGAATGAAGGGCAAAGAGAGAAGGGGTAGGAGCGATACAGGTGGGGAGAAACTGGTGAGGAGGGAAGCTTTGGTAAGCTTTGCAGGCCACAGACTTAATGTAGATACGGCCCACGAAGCTTACCAAAGCTTGTCAAGTGAACCTCCAGCCAAAAGAATTGCCAACCCCTAGTTTAATAGAATAATTTTTGGGGGGTTAATGTTTTCACAAAAAAATGGTGGTGGTTCCCAAAGTGGATTTAAAGATTTTGAGGCAGCATTAATAATAATAATAATAATAATAGTAATAATTACTGTATAGAGCATTGACATAGTTCTGTACATATAATGTTCAGTCAGAATTATTTCTTTACAGTAAGTAAATAATTAAGTATCCAGACACAACTCCTGTTTCATAAAAGTAGACAGAAGAATCCTGAGGGTGGTCACAGTCATACAGTGAGGATATGTATGTAACGTGTTTCCCCCACCCGGTGGGAGATTTGGACATTACTGGTCGTGTGGTGCATGGTACCTGCTGGTAACAGGAGGGCTGAGTCATCCCCCGATGGTAGTGGGGACACGGGACTAGGCTTCTGGGGTTCATACCCTTCGTATCTCTTTAGGAGTGCAGACCCTCCATCTGCCGTAGGCTCCAAGAACTGAAGGTAATCTCCCACGGTAGAACTATTACCTCTCCCCCCAGTAAGGTCACACACAAGGCAGTAGGTATATGCAAACAGGAACGGTTTAATACTCTTCTGTACAGTACAGGAACAACGGCAGGCTTCTGCCCGATGCAGTCTCACAGCTATCACTGGATGATGGTCCCTGGACCGTCACTACAGGCCAAGGTCACCCACAGCCGTCCTAGCTCTTCCCTGCCTCCCTAGCAGAGGCAGAGGTATGGTCCATACTCGCTCTCTCTCGGAGGGAAGAGGACTGGAGAAGGCCCGATCTCAGCTTTTCCACTGTGTGACCTGCTTTCCTCAGTGGGGGAAGGTACAACTACAAATTTGGGGCAGTACTGCCCTTAAGTACAGCCAGGAGGAGGGCACCAGGTCTGGCTCATGATTGGTCATGCCCAGGCCTGATGTCACTGCCACCCGGTGTCACTCAAGTGCAGCTCCTCGGAGGGGGGAAAACCCATATCAATTACTGGCAATCTAATTGTACCAGAGTTTACTGCCAGCCCAAGGGCAGAATAGTAGCCATCAGGTGACCTGGCTACATGTAGATAAAATTGACCACTGTGAAGGTATTCCCTTTGTATTGAATTGAATTCAAGTTTTATTTCATGGTTCTGCATTAGGGTTGGGGCACATTTGCACCACATCCCCATGCAGTATTTATTTGTTTACATAATGGGGGTACTCTTAACAAGAGTCATTCATGGAAACCAATGTTTCTTTAGGGTTTTATGAAATGATGACGTTTTTCAATATCATGAGAATACAAAATCTAAATGCAATGTGATTTGGGGAATGATTTTCACAAGATCTGTTACTTGTTATAATGTGTAATACTTTACACAAATATACTGAGCTTTTTATCAACCAGTAATACCCATATATTTGTAGAAGAACATTTTGCTCCAGTGACTAAGGTTGCCAGATGGCTTCTCCAAAAATACTGGACACAATGGTGAAAGTTGCGGTGCGCTCGAGACACACACACACACACATCCCTTTCACCTCTCTTTGCTCCATGCTGTTTCCTCCTCTCCTTGGCCCCAGCCCCGGGCTCCTGTCTCCTCCTCCTGAATGGCTACATTACCCAGCAGCAGCAAATCAGGAAGGAGGAAGCTGCCCAGCGCCCTAGCAACAGTCCTGCTCAGGGAAATCCCATGGCCCCCCAAGCCGGTCAGGTCACTATGTCTAGAAAGGTAATACCAGACATATACATGTCCAATATTACCTCTAATTTTTTATTGGACAGCATGTTCAAATACAGGACAGTCCAGTTCAATACTGGACACCTGGCAACCCTACCAGTGACCCACTCTAGACAGAAAAAAATAACTGTAACATTTTTACATTGTTGTCTCTGGTTTTAGAATATACAATTCTTGGCAACATACAAAACACCCAAATGCAGAGGGGGGCTCTCCCCTCTTAATATTTGGAGTTACCTTTGTCATTCCAAATGATCATCACATATGGTAGGGTTGTTATGGAATACCTCCCTCCCCGGGACCCCCATAAACACATAAAACAGATGCTAAAAATTGGAGAGATATGTTAAATGATGGATTATAGCAAAAAGGTTACCCCAGTTTTTCTCAGAGCTCAGATGAGCTACTTTTGTCCTATTTTGAGTAACTGAAAAGTAAGAGAATTTTGAGTGGTCACATTTTAAGCTCATGGCATGTGCCATTTTTTCTCACTATTTGTGGGCCACAAATTTCAACATTTGCATTTTTGTGTGCAATTGTCTTGTATGACTAATTGTACATTTAGTGCAAAGTGGGAAAATTTGATGAGCTCAGCTGGATTTCATGGATACTCTTAACTGATATAACTGCACTTTTGAAAGTTTTATTCACTGCTAAGCGTTTCTGCAAAGAGAAGCTCCTATGTGGAAGTTGATACAGGAGTTATTTTGGAAGGGGTGAATACAATTTTTTGACCCTGCTCATTCAAATCATCATTGTAGATTTGTATCAGTAAAAAAAAAATCAAAAGATTCCGTTTTCATAGTAAGTCAAAAGATTAAAGGATTTCCACTGAGTTGTTGTTACAGCCGGTGAAATTTTCCCTTTGTAGTTTTACAGTTCAACAACCACTGTTTTCTAATTAATTTAATGTTGCAGTCCCACCTAGGACCAACGTGATGGTAAGGATTTGTTTACTGTGATAAGTGCAGGCAAATGGCACCTAAATCAAAAAACTCACTAACTATTTTAAAACTCTGTAGGAAAAATAAGTAAAATGTTCACTGTGCAGCTGATTGAATCTTAAGAAGAAGCCAAATACATTGACTAGTTGTTTAAAAACATTATTTTGGGCCACATATAAAGGGTACCTTCTATAACACTCCTGTGTTCTGTGAAAGGCACACCAACAGAGGAGAGTACGTACCAAACCAATTTCACTTAACAAGACCCCTAGCATTCAGACGATGCATTTGATGCATGCGCTGGTGGTACAGTTTTGCAGTGCATGCACTCATTCTGAAACACATATGCAGTCCACAATGCCATGATGCAATGCATATCCATTTCACTCACGCCATTGAAGAGCAGAAAACGAATTTTAAAATGATCAGTCAATGCCATCTGTGTTTGAGTTCCGAGCTGTAAATGAAAGCATAGCTAAAACTGGGAGTTTTTTTTATTCCAATACACAACCAAGGGCATACAGTATTCTGCAAAATATTGGTGATTAAAAGAGAACAAATAGGATAATAGGAGTATTTTCCAAACAAATATAGATGCTCAAATCTATTTTAAAAAAAAGTGATTAGGGCGAAAGTGATAATGTAAAAAAGCCTGTTACGTTAGACCAGGACAATTAATAGGTGTAGGGCGCTGGTTTGGTAGGCTTACCGAGGATGTCTTCCAAACCCAGAGAGTCGTGGTACCACAGTACCGTAGGGATGCTAGTTGAGTCCTAGTAAGTTTAAAAGTCCTGCTTCACTATACAACCGAGTCTCGTTCTGAAACTGTGAGTCTGGCAAAACCCTCGGAGTAACACACAACTGTTCCGAGACTGTGAGTGTGGATCTTATCTGACTAACAGCAGGGGTTTACATAATTTCCCCGCCTCCATCTGAAACCATGGAGGACCAGGTGCCGACCAATCAAAGCACAGATGCTACGTTGGCCAATCACAGAGTGAGGGCTCGCCTGTGATGGGCCAATCAGGGCCATGGGAGGTGAGAGTGCTTTAGGACAGCCCACATAGGTTCTGTCACATAGTACACCATCCAATCAGATTGGAGTTTTGTCATTTGACAGTCAAATGTGACGTTATTGGCCTTAAGGCCTGTACCGTCTAATTTGACCTCAAGAAGACGATGCGATAACATCCGCCCCTGGAATGGATTACAAATACAGAAGACTGAAGAAAAAAAGAGAAGAACAGAGGAAAGAAGAACAGAACTTACCTGAAGTTGAAGATCATTGTGTCGCGGGTCGAGAGCTTCCTGATACATCTGGAATCGGAGGGTGAAGACATATAAAGGTAAGAAACCATTGAATGTATGTAATTTTAATTGTATTGTATTGATTGTATTTTTTCATTTTTATTTTTTTGCTTGCCCATTGACTGCCAGTGTCTTTATATATGTCCATTTCGAGCTATAAATACAGTGACAAGCAATGCATTTTTAGGCAAATGCTTGTTTTTATTTCTTTTATGTGTATTTTTTTATTGCTGTGTATCATTCTTGTGTTTCTTTGTTGATGTTTTTTTAATTCTTGTTAATTTTTGGTCTTTTGTTTTTTAATTCTGGTGTTATTTTGGTGTTTGCTTGTTTTAATTCTGATATTTTTTGGGTGTGTGCTTTTTTATTGTTGTTTATTTTTGGTGTGTTTCTTTTGGTGATTGTTTTGATTTAATTGTGTATTTTTGGTGGTTGTTTATATTTTAGGTTACCCATATATTGCTATAGTGGCAAAGCATGCCCATATTATATGGGCACTGTGCCAATCAATGGGTAGTGGCAGTGGAGGGTGGGGGTTATGTCCCCAGGGAGGGTGGTTAGGTCTCACCGGGTGGGTAGTAGAGGAGTGGGGTAAACCCCTTAGTTACTATAGCGGTTACTAACCGCTAATGAGATTAAGGGGTTAGGGTCCCCCCGCGGTTCCCCGCCGGCCTCTGGTATCAATTCTGTGCAGTAAAAAGAAAGAAAGGCTTTTATGCATCTTAGGGAAAAGGGAGTGCATCTTGCAATATCTTTAGCACCAACCTTTAGCTGGCGACAAAATATTGCAAGATTTTAAAGTTCGTTATGCTTATCACTGTATTGGGAATAGCATTTACTGGCCAAAAAAAGTGATTTTGCCCTATTTTTGGCTTGTCGACTGACTTTTTTGACTCAGGCTATTAAAGGTTGTTAAAAAGCCATTATATCGCGATATTGCACTGTTATCACTGTTTAGTGAATAGCAAAGCAGGCAGTATCGCACAATAAGGGCATTTATCGACCAATAAACCACTTATCACTGCTTTGTGAACTTATGGCTCTATGCAGTAAGCGCCGAAAAAGTGCTCTCGCCAAGTGTTCTCTATCGGCATGATTTTGGCGATTTGCACTCGCAGTATTCAGGAAGGGCCGAATCCCTGGCGAATCACTGCGAAAGCAAAACGCCGATGAGCCGGTGATAAAAAAGCCTGGCTCCCGATAACCTGGCGAGACGCCGTTTCTGCCTATATGTGTCTGCAGCAGAGAGAGATCCGCCGCTCTCTCTGCGCAAACATCGGCAAAATAAAAATATATAAAAACAATTTTTACTCATAGTGTACATGTGCAGGGGGTCTCCGGAGCTGAACCGCATTGGTTTCAGGTCTGGGGACACCCTGCTTCCCGAGATACAGGCCCCTTTATGAGGTGCCGGTATCCCTCTGCATTTAAATGTCCCGATCACATGACCGCGGAATGTAAACAAAGCAGAGGGATACCGGCACCCCATAAAGGGGCCTGTATCTCGGGAAGCAGGGGGCCCCTGGACCTAAAACCAAAGCGGTTCAGCTCCGGAGACCCTCTGCACATCTACACTATGAGTAAAGTACACCCATATCAATAAACAATCATTCCTTACCTTAGCGGCTATCCGCTATGGTAATTAAGCAGCATTAATGTATTTTTAATAATAGTGTACGAGAGCAAGGGGTCCCCTGAGCTGAACCACATTGATTTGTGGCTCAGGGACCCCCTGCTTCCCGAGTTACAGGCCCCGGTATGGGGCATCGGGTGCCAGTGTCGCCGCCATCTTTATCATCTTTATAGAGCCCACGTCGTGTCTTGGACGCTATAAAGATGGCGGCGACACTGGCACCGATGCCCCATACCGGGGCATGTAACTCGGGAAGCAGGGGGTCCCTGAGCCCACAAGCCCTAAACAACCACCAAGGGCCAAATACCCCCTTCACCCACCCCCGCTACCCACAATAAACCTGGCACGGTTGGTTAACCCCTTCAATGGCTTAGCGGTTAGCCGCTAAGGTAATGAAGTGGGCTTTAAATGCATTTTTCCTGCCTCGGACGAATGCCGCGGGGCTCCGGTGCTGATATTAATGGGTATCAGCTCCGGAGACCCCCGGCATCAATCCCAGCCAGGAAAAAGGCCTGATTTTTTCTAAGTATCGACCTTGCCGGTGCTTCTCCTCCACCAACTTGCCAACTTTAGCTGGCGGGACGAATTGGCGTTAAAATCTCAATTCTAGAGTGCCGATCAGCAGCGAAAAGCTGATAGGGGCTACTTGAATTCAGCCGATTTCAAAAAGTGTCGAAAATTGGCTTATCGGCACCCAGCTGCCGATAAGTTTTTATCGGGAACCAAAATTGCCGATTGTTGCCACTTTTCGGCGCTTACTGAATCGGGAAGGCTTTTCTTGCGGACAAATGGCGAAAAAAGCTTTATCAGCGCTTACTGCATGAGGCCCTTAGTCTCTTCAGTGACAGATATAGTTTTTTAAATCAATGGGGGTTATTCATTATAGTGCGATAGTGCCAATTGGGACACTATTGTACATAAACTCCTGTTGACATCAATGGGCGATTCAGTGTCGTAGTGCCCTGATCGGCACTATCACAGCTTACTAAATAACCCCCAGTGTCCTCACCAATCAATCACTATGTAGGAAACATGATACTATCAGGACAGTCAGTTTGAATTACAAAGTTGAGGTTTTATTCTGTACCAATGAGAATCAATTGTATCTAAACATACGAATATGTGTGAGACCATTTTCCTGTAATACCCACAATTTCTGTATTATTAGAAATCAGCCTTCAGACTCACGTTGCATTTACTATGTCAACCTATATTATCTTCAAGGTCAAAACATTTCTGAAACCAAGAAACTACAAATACTGTAGCTGCTGATAATATAGCTGACAAAAGATGAAGGGATCTGATTTTGTTTCTTTTTCTACGCATGCAGGGATTAGTTTAAAAGAAAAAAAAACAATAATAATTATCAGAAGACATTAAAGTTGCAGTTCAAGCAATATACTACATGTGTGTTTTTCTTAAATAAATCACTTCTCTACTATGGGAAAATACTTGTAGCATGCAAAAAAATGTATTATAATGTAACAAGCCGTTTTTGTTTCTATAGCAACCATTTACAAAGTCCCTTCCTCTTCTGAAACAGGCTCTGGCACACCCCTGCTTGAGCCCTGCCCTCTCCCTAGCAGTGAACCAATTGTATCTAGTGACTGCCTGGTCACATGATCTTCCACACAGAACTTTGTATCTTGGGTACTCTTCTACTGCACTGACAGGGATTTAGTGAACCCCGAGCTGAATCTTCACCGATCGATCACAAGAGAACGGATCGGTCAGCAACTTAGCTAATCACTTATCATCGTGTCATCGTGTGGATTGTATTTATGCACATATTGAATGGAAAAAATATTATTATTATTTTTTTTTTAAACAGCAGCTTGAACTGTTACTTTAAACGACCCAGAAGAAAATAATAACGACTCATTTTTACACAAAAAGCAAGTAAGTGAACATTTTACTTCGCCCCTCCAAACCTATTGGGACCAGCTGTGCAACAATAGAGCTCGGAGCATATCCAAAACTGTTGGAAACCAGCACTGGAAGCAGGTACAGTAATAGTGAAGTAAAGGTATTATCATTATCATTATCATTATTGTCGGTGTTAGTTCCCAGGATAATCGGGTACTTGGGCTGCTCTCGGGGTTCGGGGCATACTAGTGCCTCCACATCCATAGCATGTGATTTGCCTGTGTTCATCTGAAGTATCTCCAGCTGAACCTTCACTATCCCGTCAATGGGGTAATCCTCATTACTTAGCTCCCTCACTTTCATATGCTCAGCCGACTGCAAGGGACAGTGTTTAAGGTGTTGGTTATAGAAACCTCTGTACACGATGGTCACTTGGGACCCAGTATCCAACAACGCTGATGAATATACACCGTCCATGATAGCGGCTGGTTCTACCTGACTGTAAGCGTCCAATGGTGGGGTTCCATCGTTGGGGCTTTGCTCAGGATGGTCGACGGAGGGCTGGGGAGTGGTTTCGTCCGATGGGACAGGGGTTTCGGCAGTGTGAACCCCGCAGATCATTATTTTAGGATGGAAATTCATAGTTGGACTTTTCTTTTCTTTCTCGGGGCATTCATTGGAGAAGTGGCCTTTCCGACCACAACTGTAGAAGAGGAGGCCACCAGGGCTTGTGCGGGCCTTATAGGTAGGAGATACTTTCCCTGACGGTTTGAACTTGACATCAGGTGACTTGGATTGAGAGTCCTCCTCCGTACTATAGAGTTCCTTAACTTTCAGACCGGATGCTCCCTTGGGTTCACCCTCAAGGGGCTCTTTGGTCTTGGTGGAAGTATGCAAACGTGTTTATGCCTCGTGGCCCTTTACTAACCCCAATAGTTCTTCGAAGGTAGGGGGAGGTCCTTGTAGAAGAGAGCACCTGATCATGATCACTATGTGATGAGTGGGGATTGCCCCTCCAAGGAATTGTGTGCGCCAGTACTCGCCCACCGAGTCGGGGATGATGTCAAATCTTCACAGATTCCAGAGGACCAGTGAGATCCGTTGAAGGAAGATGGACAAGTCTTCTCCGTCTATTTGTCGGAGACCATAATATGTGGTCCACAGCTCACCCTTATCTTCATTCCTGCCGTAGATACGCACTAGCAGATCGACGATTCAGTGAGTCCAGAGGTCGGCGTCTTGATCGCGTTGCATACTGACCATGGTGGATGCTGGAAGTCGGAAGCTCTCCATTACTCTTTGTCGCCTCATCGCGTCGGAGCAAGGCCATTCGTCCATCACCTTGAGGGTGTGTTCCATCCAGAAATCGATCCGTTCTTCGCCCACAGGGATAGGAGTCATCCCAGAAAAGCCCTTTCATTTCCTGTAGTTTTGGGACTGTGAAGACAGTGAGTGCCTCCACTAGTTGCGGTAGAGTTACTCCCAAAGCAGAGCTGCCACTTGATAAGCGACTATTGTATTCAGGCATTGGACAGATAGCCTGAATAGAACTATTCACCCATTGGATCAGAGCAGGTGATGTGGGGGTGAGTCAGCCCACCGTTGGGTTTCGTCTGCGGCACTAGGGGTGAAGGTGACCCGAGGGAAGGTCACCTCAGTCTCTCGGGATGAGCGCCAGATTGGTGCTAGCGATCTCCCGGCTCCAGGAATGGGGGAGGGAGTGGGGGCCAGATCCACGTAGTGTACCGCTGCAGAGGGTTGCGGCGTGGACGTGGCCTGAGGATCTGGTAACTCAGGGTAAACAAGGGGGCAATCCTCACTTGAGGGTTCAGGTAAGGTTAGTGCCTGAGGGGCAGTCTCTGAGCATATTTTGTGCTTGGTGGCCAGGAGTACTGTACTCCAACAGAAGGTGTCATCATATTTCCAGTCCAGGACTCAGGCGTTGGCCAAGCCTGGGGATTTTCTTATGTGCTCACGAACTGTAAACGCAGATGTACGGGTGGAGACACCTCCCACTGTGACCACGTGTCGTGGGGATACTCTGTGTGCCACGACCCATTCGCAGACCTTCTGCCTTGAAGGCACAAACATGATTCTGGTGTAATTTAGCTGCTACTTGGTCACCCCAGGTCTGAGATCTCAGCAGCACCTCCACATGTAGCGCACTTTCCCCCACCCCCTGGAAGATGTGTGGCTACAGTATATGTGTGGTGCTATACCTGTGGCGTACAGGAAATCTGAGTCTTCACTGCTGGGAACCTGGGGTATACCTGAGTGATCGTTCTGTAGCACCTGTAATGGGATTCTACTATGTGGAATGACCCCGTTACAGGACAAAATAAGAATGCAGACGTGTAAAGCATAACAAGTTTACTATACACAGCATAACAATACTGAGAATAATATACACCCTCACAGACCTTGCAGGGCCATAACCCCTCACTGTGCCTCTCCAACAACGTGTCCACACCCTGGAGGGGTTTGCCCGAATGTACTGAGGTACTCCAGGCACCGGACCATCCCAGTGTCCCCCAAGAGCCAACCTACCCAAATTTGTGAGACAGCGCTGCCCCACTGCAGCGCCCTGAGTTGGTGCCCTGGTGAGTTGGGTACCTGCCGGATGTTTCCACACCCGGGTGCACAGATGAAGATGGGATCCACGGATCCGAAGTGCTGAACCGCAAAGTCTCCACCTCTACGTTGGGTGGATCCCGCATGGACTGTCCCACCATAAAGAATCTCTGTATAGATGGGTGATTTGGTCCCAGATCACCTAAGGCCAGCACAGCTGCATCCTAGCTTTGTCTTTATGGTCTGGCTCTGGACCACAGACTACAGTCACCGTGCGGCGTCTCACTGTGTTCCTGATACTGATAGTGCTAAGCAGGGCAGTGTACCTGTCTAAGGGCAAATCCCAATAGCAACCACAAGCTAGGGAGTCGGGGCCTATGTGGCACATGTACTGGCCTAGTACATGTGCCCCAGCCACCTGCACACACAACCTTCTCCTTCCTTGTCCCAGCTCCAACTGACGTGGGCTGCAGCGTGCGAATAGTATCTATGCAAGAAGGGGGATCCGGCCGCACGATTGGCTGCTAGGCGTCATGTGTTGTACATCCCCTGGGGCTGCTGGGAAGTGTAGTTCCCCTGCGGAGCTATTGGGTGTAATGGCCGCCTCCGTGTACCTCTCTGCGCATGCGCGAGATGTAGCAAGATGGCAGCCACAACTTAGAATGCCACTGCGTATGCGCGATTGTTCTGCGAATGCGCAATCCTTTCCAAAATGGTGGCGCTCCGCAAAGGGAGCCGCCAGCGACTCGGCCGTCGCTCTCTCTCTTTCCCCATCTCACCGGCTCCTTCCGCCTGCCAGAGAGTCACCCGACTACTTCAATGTGAGTGGAGACTTAAGGGGAGCCGGGGGGGGGGGGGAGGAACAAGTTACATAAGTTATACGCTTTTTGTGCTATCCCTTATTTTTTCTGTTGTCTCTATTGTTAGCCCCTTTTAATGTGTACCATTACCTTTTCCTATTAAACCCAAATGTAATAGCTATCTTGTCTGATTGGGAGCTTATGTTCTTGATATAGCTACCCAGCCATGCATTTATTTTTATTTTTGAACTTCTTCACGTATTCAGTAAGATTTTACTTCACGCTGGGTGTTTTGGAAGTTCTGTGAATTCTGGCTGGGTAACTGGGTCCGTCGCCCTCAGAACCCAACGTGTATTTTTGTGATCACAGCATTCGGGAAATCCCAATACTACAGTAGGTGAGATACCTTTTGTGGTAAGAATATGTGCAATTGCAGATGGCGGAAGTCCACAGTCCTGGGTGATGGCATGCTACTTTATTACTTGTGTTTTATATTTTGGAGGTGCAGCCAGCGCTGGATTCTCTGGCATTCTGAAGACCCTGACTAATTTTTCCGGTGCTAGTGGTCTTGCCGTTTCATGACAGTCACACTTTGGGGAACTGCACTTCTGTGTTCTAAGGCTTTAAACTATAATCTGCACTTAATTTTATTTAGCATTATCTACTTTAGTAAATTTGGGTACTAGGGTCATTTTGTTATTTATAAATTACTTTAGATAACACATTTCATTATGAAATTACTGGTGTCTTGTTTTGGAAAAATATGATACGTGATATTATTGTGGGGGTTATTTGAAATTTCTTCAAAGTACAACACATCGGGTGAAAGGTCAATATGAAACCTGAAACATATTGTTCTTGGCTGTCACATTAAATGGAGAATTGCAATATGAAATTGTGAGTAGAGCTCTATTTTGTACCTATGTCATAGAGGAGACCTACACTCTGAAGAATTTTGTGTTTGGGCTGTGTTGACTGCACAAGCAGGATTCTCCTCACCTGAAACTATTTTCTCGCACTTTGGAATGGTTATTTGAAATTACCACCAGCGTAAATGTTCTTATCAGTTCTCTAGCACTCTAACCTAATTATTGCATGTGTGACATGGTATGTCTCATGTACCAGTCTTTCTCCACCTAGAATGGTCTGTTAAGTAAGCCCGGTTAAGTTCCAGGCAGTAACAGGTTAATCTATGTGCTAATGACCCCCCTTGTTCTTTCCTTGAAGATGAAGGAAAGGAGGTGGTGACTCATGGCCTGTGTACAGCCCCTTGGAGGTGGGTACAGTCCATGTGCCCGCCCCTTCTAGATTCTTTTGGGGAGGAACTAAATTGAGTTGAGCACTTCTCGCCTGAGGGAGAGGGTCAAGGAAGTTCTACTCTACCCTTCAAGGATTTAGGGTGTGAGAGAGGAGGTCCAGCACTACCCTCCTGCGGGAGAGGTTGTGCGTAGGAGAGTGGAGTTCTGCCCTGCTCTAGGAGTAGGTGTGGAAGTAGATGAGGTCTGGCTCTGCTCCTGAAAGGGAGTAAGAGGGCTATGAGTCTTCCCCATTGCGGGGTAAGCATGCCATTCTAGGTTATATGAGCCTCCGGGCTACATTTGATAAAAAATGTGTAGTCCCCTTTCCCTGTGTATAATTTATTTATTTATTTATAAAATATTTTACCAGGAAGTAATACATTGAGAGTTACCTCTCGTTTTCAAGTATGTCCTGGGCACAGAGTAAAACAAATAATACATGGTTACAAATTCAGTTACATAAATGAACAGGTATAACATTATATACAAGACATTGCGTGCACAGTTAAAGAAAATATATATTATGGGCGTATGAAACAGTTACAGACCAGATTAAAATGTGAGACAGCCTTAGATTTGAAAGAAGTTAAACTGGTGGTGGATGTGAGAGTCTCTGGTAGGTTGTTCCAGTTTTGGGGTGCAC
>NC_134483.1:128829143-128916643 GCF_040206685.1 Ascaphus truei
ATTTTGTCTGGTACAGATAATTATACCATTCTGGTCTTTTCTTTAAATTGGATATTTTTTTTCTAGCACAGACACCCTCTGTAGGGTACCTAATACTGAATGTGCAGCCATCTCTTAAATGCATAATATACAGACAAACTAGCAATATACATGCTGTATCTATCTGCCTGTGTATTCTTTGCCTGTGAAACTACAGTACATGTAGGTCACCTTTGCATTATCTGAATTGAATAAAACCAACAACCAGGCAATTGCTCATTTACTGTACTGTAGATGTAATGACAAATGATTGGTTTGGTACTTAGAATGATTGGTTTGGGATTGATTTATTTGTCAGATTCTTAAGGCTGGCAGCTTTCAAACATTATTTTTTATTACCCAAAAATAGCACTGTCCTTGTGACATAATTGGGCATATGATGATTGTTGTGGCGCTCATCATTAGTATTGAGCATATTGATTAATTGCTGTAATCACTATAATCAAGTTCTGTCAGGAGCATTGTATTAATTTCCATGGCAAACCTAATTTAGGCTCAGATTCGCAAACCTCCGTTTTGCTACTTACTGTGACTTTAAACTAACTTAATGTCACGTTAAGAATAATGCTGTAAATAAAACACCATGAAATCATGTTTTTTCCTGTAAAGAGAAGGTAATTAAAAAGGCTGTTACTGATAATGAGATGCAAATGATATAGCATGGAGACTTTACGATAATGCTGCATCCCACTGAAGTCTGTTAAGGTTAACACAGGGACTTGGTATTACGTTATTTGCTAGGTTATAGGTAACTTGTCATTACTCACATCCAGACCCTGAAATAGATTTGCCAGGTGTCCAGTATTGAACCGGACTGTCCTGTATTTGGATACTGTCCAGTAAAAAATTAGAGGTAATACAGGACATGTATGTGTCCGGTATTACCTCTCTGGACATAATGACCAGCTTGGAGGGCTGCGTGATTTCCCAGAGCAGGGAGAGAGCAGGGCTGTTGCTAGGGCGCTGGAAAGCTTCCTCCATCTTGATTGGATGCTGCTGGGTAATGCAGCCAATCAGGAGGAGGTGTCAGGAGCCTGGGCTGGGGCCAAGGGGAGGAGGAAACAGCATGGAGTTGTGAGAGGTGTGGGTGTGTGTCTTGAGCGCATCCTACCTTTCACCATTGTGTCCTGTATTTTTTGAGAAACCATCTGGCAACCCTACCCTGAAATAGGGCTTTTACAGGGTCTGAATGGATGTGCTACAGTTATGTTTGATGCAACTAACATTTCCCTCTTTTCTCTTTTTCATCTAAAGTTAAAGAGCAACAGTATTTCAGGGTCTGGATTGGTGCAATACTAGGACGTACTTAACTTATGTAATTATGAAATTCGGAGTTCTCCCACGCTCGGCGCGCATAAGCAGGAACTGTTGCCGATGGCTTGGTGCGCCTGCGCAATAGTTGGTGGCGGGGTACCACAAGCACAGGCGCAGCACACGCGCGCACACGCAGCACAGGCGCAGTGTGTGAACACACACAGAGAGACGCCGGCGCAGTATCCGCCGGCACACACAGAGACACACATGAGGAATTCACAGTTACTCTACAGTACATATATAAGTACAAATAGGTAAAACAGGGTGTGTTTGCCGCGCACGCACGTTCTAAGTCAATCTTCTTTGCGTGTTGGCACTGAAATTGTGTTTTGATTTTAAAAGTAAAAGACACACTGAATCAGTCACTCTCCCTGAAGGGGTTAAGCCATACTACCTGGTTTATTGGGGGCAGAGGGAGCGAGTGAAGGGGGTAGTTGCCCAGGGTGGGTGGTTAGGCCTTCTGAGAAGGTTGCAGGAGGGGTTAAGGTGGCTTGGGATAAACACACAAATCCTGAAATATGTTTTTTTTGGAGAAGAGAAAATTGTACAGCATAAAGTAGTGTTTGGGGAAGTATTACTGGGTACTCTAGTAAAATATGACCCAACCCCTCGCAATTTCGGCCTAACTTTACGTGCGCTTAAACCTATGCCAATGAAATCGAGAACAACCATTGTTTTTGTGGACATGGGTTAGTCTCAGAGACAATAACGCCCATTACGGTTTAGGTAACGTGACGTTATGAGCCCTGTCTTAATAGAGCTCTGTGGATCTGGTCCTGAATAGTTCACCGCAGGCACAATAATTAGGAGCAAATTATATTAAGTACATATGAGGTAATGGTTTTTGCTTGTTAAGATAGAAATGTGGGCTATGTTTTAAAGTCAGATATTAGGTGGTCTAGAATTAATTACTCTTTTTTTTTGTTAGTCCCCATTTGTTTTTTCAGGGTGGGAACCAAAGGTCCCCCTGAGCCAAAAAACACTATTTTCAGTTCCATGGATCTCCTGGTTCCTGAGAGACTTACCAGTTTAGTTACCAGGTTTAAATCTCCCTCAAGAAACAAAATGGCTGCCATATCTCAGACCAATAGGAAGCTCCAACATCATCATTCGTGGCTTCCTATTGGATGGTCATAAAGTTATCCAAGTGAAACATTTCCATTAATAATAATAATAATAATAATAATAATAGGATGTTTTTGTATAGCGCTGCTAGTTATATGTAGCGCTTTACAGAGACATTTTGCAGGCACACGTCCCTGCCCTGTAGAGCTTACAATCTGTGTTTTTTTTTTTTTTGGTGCCTGAGGCACAGGGAGATAAAGCGACTTGCCCAAGGTCACAAGGAGCCGACACCAGGAATTGAACCAGGCTCCCTTGCTTCAAACTCTCAGTGCCAGTCAGTGTCTTTTACTCACTGAGCCACTCCCTCTCCCTCTCCATTAAATTGTAGCTGGTTGTCATTAGATCAAATAATCAATTGTAAGCATTGTTATGGAGTACTTGGTAGGATACCAATATACTAATGCCTCCTGAGATGGCAGTGGTGAAGAGAGTTGGAAAAGTTAGGGATTAGAGAGGTAATAATAAGAGAGAGACCCGCCGAGAGTAGGTTTTCTGGCTATGTAGCAAAGAAGCCTGTAAGTAATGGAGAAAAAGCAACAATTGTAGCGTTCGTTGAGTGAGGAGAAGTCATGCACGCCCAGTCCACCTCCCTTGTACAGACATTATGGTACGTGACATCATGGATGATGTATCACGTAATGACGCACTCAACGTGCCGTAAAAAATGGTTTATTCCAGGGTATCCCAATCTTACAACCGATTCTTTAATCTGATCACATCTAGCTACAATTTCATTGAAATGTTTCACTAGGATAACTTTATTATCAAATACAGATTTCTGCATATTATTCTCCCTGTGACATACAGTATAGACCAGTATCGTGTTTTAATTACCACAAGTGGAAGTATTTTGTTTATAGTATCATAAATGTATAACTTGTTTTTGCATTTTTCTAAGTATTATTATGGATCATATATAATTTTCCATGATCCTCTGTAGGAGGTCCTTTTTAGATTTAATATAGAGGCATATTAAAAGTTAAGTTTTAAACCTGTTCTTTTTGCATGACATCCCATTACTAGTGGGCTGAAACTTAAATGCAATATAGACTTTCGTTTGACTCCAGCAGTACACCTCAGGGATTGTCTCGGTTCACTCTACTGTGTGTGTATTATTAGCTTTTCATAAACTTAATCTTGATTTTGCACCCCGAAGAGGAATATAAAAGAATTTTGTGATAAAAGTAGAGCGAGGCTTCTCTCCATTTTTGATTCGTTACCTGTCGATTCACTAAATGCCAGTTTAAAGCCAATTTTACTTATGGAAATAATTACTAAAAAACATACTGCGGCAAAATTTTGAATGTATTGTATGCAAATTAGTAGGTAGCGTGATACCTTTAATTGGTCCAACAGATGATACGTTACAAGCTTTCGAACCTCTTATTAGGGTTCTTCATCAGAAGAGATTATTTACCAATTCATACTGCTGCGGCCAAGTTTATTCGAGCATTTGCCCGTTCTTGGCCGCAGCAGTATCCTGGCGCGCGCCGGAGGGTGACGGGCGCGCGCCGAAGCAGCGGAAGAGCGCCCTCCGATCGGGGCGCTCTCCCTACCGCTGCCGGGTCCGCCGGGTCCCCCGGAACCCCCTGCCGCCGTCCTGCGATCGCGGGACACCAGGGCTCCCTCGGGGAGCCCTGGACGCGCATGCAGGGGGCGCAGGCTCCCGATGACGCGTGACCGCGCGTCGGTGACGCGCGGCACGCCGAGGGGCGGCCACTAGCAAGCCGGGAAATCTCCCGGCTTGCGGATCTGGCCGCAGAGTGATAAAGTGTGTCGGTAGTGTATAACATATAGCATATTAATATATTAACACTTTGGTAGTCCCGGTGACCAGCTAATCAAAGGCAATCCATGAAAGGCTGGCTAAAAGCGAAATATTTGCACATATAGATGTCATGTGTTTTGTGTTGTATTTGTAGCGTGTATGAATGTTGTATGTTAACCGCTTTGGTGCCTGGAGATAGTCCTTTGCATTGTAATCGTAGCCTCAAGCATCAGAGGTTAAATAATTTTCTGCCATAGAGTTTTCTAAAAAAAAGCCTATTATATAACCAATGGTAGAAAGGGGTTTCATCTCCCACTCTGCTACAGTTCCATCGCTAGTGCTGATTAACACACACACACATATACATATATAATCTATATATACACACTGTATAAATCACTGTTTACGGCATGAATGTCCTATTTTTCTGTGTTTGCAAATACCATTACGTATTTCTGTATAACTAATTCTTAGTGACCAACTCTAGTCCTCAAGGGCCACCAACAGGTCAGTCGTTGACTGAGCCACTGATTGAGCCTGGGCTGAAGCGGGGATATTCTTAAAATTATGTTAATGGTTACAATTTGATTTCTTATGATTTGATCTTGTTTTACACCCCCCTCAATTGTACTTTGCAGTAGACTATACCAATACCAATATACTGAGTAGAGCTTTTCATCAAGATAAAGAGCAAATCTTTAAATAGGCTCAGTTCATGATAAATATATCCCTGGTCTCTGTAACAAAATTCAATTCCATAAACCAGTATTATATAGAGTAAAAAGTCAGAGTTCTAATAATATTCTTTATCACGGAGCGTTTAAACAATGTTGAAGTGTTGCCCAAAAAAGGTGTCACGGATACATCTTGTCTCACACTACCTTTCGCTTTCATTCCTTTCTTCCTTGGTAAAGTGGAATCTTCAAGCTCAGAAGTTTGAATGCTATTTTTATCTCGACAAAATGAAACACTGCTTTCAACTACCTTGTCAAAACTAGAATTCTGTCCCCGAGGAGAAAGAACAGATGACGATAAACTACCTTGCTATCAAGCTACAGTATGTGCTTTGTTCTTAGCCTTTATTTTAGAAATCAAGAAGAATCTTGTACTATTGTGCAGACCGTTAATTATAAACGGTTTTTATTTAGTAGCTGCTAGAACCCCCCTCCGCTTTTCTGCACTGTGCAGATGAATTTCCACATACAGTACTGTATACCACATACAATCTGCATACATTAGAGATACTACAGGCTGTTTATTAAAACTACGTGACATTCCACATCTTTGCACGGATTAGAAGCTTTGCTTGGAAGAATTAGAAATCGTGTGTACTTCAATCTCACACAAGGGAGTTAGAGCAACTTTAGAAACAAGACTTGAAGGATGCATAGATCTCTTTTCTTTTTGAAATAGGAATCACAGTTATTTCTGACTCCTGGACAAATGTAATATAGAAGATCATCAGTGCAGTGCTGTGGACACCAGTATGATCCTCTATCATGCAAATCTGTTAAAAGCCTCAATTAAAAAAATATTGGCTTCCCAATAATACACATTTAAGGTACTTAAGTGTTACTTTTATAAGCAATATATTCTTCATGCACCCTGTCATAAATAGTCTAAGCTCTTCTTTTTAGCCCACAAACTTATGATTATTACTGAGGTGGGGGAGTGAGTCCCTATTGATACTAAATGACCACTCGTGGTCTACGGTCAGATGGCGAGAGAAATGCAGACATAGTATACGGATGGCACAACAGGTTCACTATACTCATAATAACCTGTGCAACCCGTGATCCTCGGTAGAGGATCACTACACACAACATACAATAATACAGTTCCCAATAGCGCTGCGCAGGTGTAAGTTCGTGTCAGTGGTGTGTTAGTCACCCAATCCTGGGCATATTGGCTATTTGTGATAGTGCCGGCACACCGTGGAAGGTCGTTATGTACTAACTTTTGCAGCCTGTACTTTGAAAAGGGTGCTTCAGTACCGCTGTGCTTTGTAGCCATTGGGGGTCCCCTCCGATGGCGCTCGAACACTCGATCACGTCCGGACTGTAATTCTCTGCTACTGCATCACACTGAAATCCTCGACTGAACCTGATAGCACTAAGGTCCGTGCAAATCTGACTGAACATGCCGTTATTATTGGCTGCTCTCATGTCCATTACAGTCACATGTCCAAAGCACAGTGGAGAGGAACCTGACAAGGGACAGTTTGATTGTGTGAAGCTCATCACACAGGGTTACAATAGTAAATAGTTTTTTTTTTAATCTATTGAATATATATTGTAAATACTACTAACGTCCAATTAGGGAACACATAAATTTTAAGAAAATGACTACATTCAGCATTCACTTAAATCGTTTCGATTGAGATCCATATACAGTATACTAAAGGGGCAGATCAGCATGCTCTGTTATTGCCTTACGAGACATTAACATAAGTTAACGTCTCATTAAGTGCGAACGGGAAACTTCAAAGCTCACCAAGATGGCCTGGCATTAACTTTAATGGCCAAAGTGAAATACCCTAGACCAAACAATTTAGCCAAGACCGATGTATTAAGCGCTTGGAAGCCATAGTGGCCATTAAGGCATAAAGTTAGCATAAATTTCCCGTTATACTCAGGGAAGCAAAGGTCTACTGCCTATTTAGGTAACATCACATTATTTGTCCTGATTTAACAGGGCTTTGTGGATTTGCTTCTGGGTGGTGCTATTCCATAACATACCTTATGGTGACGGAAGAAAACTTATAGCCTATTACTTACTGTATGGCTGTAAGGTTTTTTTTAGGGGGAAGGGGGGAGTAGAGAGACCAAGAAAGACTTTATGTTGCATGCCAGGCGCGACCAACTCCAATCCTCAAGGGCCATCAACAGGTCAGGTTTTCAGGATATCCCAAAATACACTCGCCTCTGGCGAGCGAACGAGTGCATTTGTTGAGCCTTGTATATATATATATATATATATATATATGTATGTATGTATGTGTATATATATATATATATATATATATATATATATATATATATATATATATATATATATATATATACAGTCATGTGAAAAAGAAAGTACACCCTCTTTGAATTCCATGGTTTAACATATCAGGACATAATAATAATCATCTGTTCCTTAGCAGGTCTAAAAATTAGGTAAATACAACCTCAGGTGAACAACAACACATGACATATTACACAGTGTCATGATTTATTTAACAAAAATAAAGCCAAAATGGAGAAGCCATGTGTGAAAAACTAAGTACACCTAATGATTCAATAGCTTGTAGAACCACCTTTAGCAGCAATAACTTGAAGTAATCGGTTTCTGTCTGACTTTATCAGTCTCTTACATCGTTGTGGAGGAATTTTGGCCCACTCTTCTTTACAACGTCGCTTCAGTTCATTGAGGTTTATGGGCATTTGTTTATGCACAGCTCTCTTAAGGTCCAGCCACAGCATTTCAATTGGGTTGAGGTCTGGACTTTGACTGGGCCATTGCAACACCTTGATTCTTTTATTTTTCAGTCATTCTGTTGTAGATTTGCTGGTGTGCTTGGGATCATTGTCCTGTTGCATGACCCAATTTCGGCCAAGCTTTAGCTGTCGGACAGATGGCCTCACATTTGACTCTAGAATACTTTGGTATACAGAGGAGTTAATGATCGACTCAATGACTGCAAGGTTCCCAGGCCTGTGGCTGCAAAAACAAGCCCAAATCATCACCCCTCCACCACTGTGCTTGACAGTTGGTATGAGGTGTTTGTGCTGATATGCTGTTTTTGGTTTTCGCCAAACATGGCGCTGTGCATTATGGCCAAACATCTCCACTTTGGTCTCGTCTGTCCAAAGGACATTGTTCCAGAAGTCTTGTGGTTTGTTCAGATGCAACTTTGCAAACCTAAGCCGTGCTGCCTTGTTCTTTTTAGAGAGAAGAGGCTTTCTCCTGGCAACCCTTCCAAACAAACCATACTTGTTCAGTCTTTTTCTAATTGTACTCTCATGAACTTTAACATTTAACATGCTAACTGAGGCCTGTAGAGTCTGAGATGTAACTCTTGGTTTTTTTGCAATTTCTCTGAGCTTTGCACGGTCTGACCTTGGGGTAATTTGCTGGGACGTCCACTCCTGGGAAGATTGGCAACTGTCTTGAATGTTTTCCACTTTTGAATAATCTTTCTCACTGTAGAATGATGGACTTAAAATTATTTAGAAAAGGCCTTATAACCTTTCCCAGATGGATGGGCAGCAACAATTGCTTCTCTAAGATTATTGCTGATGTCTTTCCTCCTTGACATTGTGTAAACACACACCTGAATGCTCCAGACCAGCAAACTGCTAAAACGTCGGCTTTTATAGATGCTGATGATCAATTAATCAAGGGCATTTGATTAGGAGCACCTGTCTGCTACTTAGCATCTTAATTCCTATGGAAGCAGTAAGGGTGTACTTAGTTTTTCACACATAGATTCTCCATTTTGGCTTTATTTTTGTTAAATAAATCATGACACAGTGTAATATGTCATGTGTTGTTGTTCATCTGAGGTTGTATTTACCTAATTTTAAGACCTGCTAAAGAACAGATGATTGCTATTATGTCCTGATATGTAAAACCATGGTATTCAAAGAGGGTGTACTTTCTTTTTCACATGACTGTATATACAGTTAGGTCCGGAAATAATTGGACACTAACACAATTTTCATAATTTTGGCTCTGTACGCCACCACAATGGATTTGAAATGAAACAACCGAGATGCAATAGAAGTGCAGACTTTCAGCTTTAATTCAAGGTGTTGAACAAAAATATCATATGAAACGTTTAGGAATTGCAACCATTTTCATACACAGTCCCCTTATTTCAGGGGCTCAAATGTAATTGGACAAATTAACACAATCATAAATAAAATGTTCATTTTTAATACGTTGTTGAAAATCCTTTGCAGGAAATGACTGCTTGAAGTCTGGAACGCATGCACATCACCAAACGCTGGGTTTCCTCCTTTGTGATGCTTTGCCAGGCCTTTACTGCAGCTGTCTTCAGTTGTTGTTTGTTCGTGGGTCTTTCTGCCTTAAGTTTTGTCTTCAGCAAGGGAAATGCATGCTCGATCGGGTTGAGATCAGGTGATTGACTCGGCCGTTGCAGAATATTCCACTTCTTTGCCTTAAAAAACTCCTGGGTTGCTTTCGCAGTATGTTTTGGGTCATTGTCCATCTGTAAAGTGAAGCGCCGTCCAATCAACTTCGCTGAATTTGACTGAATCTGAGCAGACAATATATCCCTATACACTTCAGAAGTCATCCGGCTGCTTCTGTCTTCTGTCACATCATCAATAAACACTAGTGACCCAGTGCCATTGTTAGCCATGCATGCCCATGCCATCACACTGCCTCCACCGTGTTTTGCAAATGATGTGGTATGCTTCGGATCATGAGCCGTTCCATGCCTTCTCCATACTTTTTTCTTCTCATCATTCTGGTACATGTTGATCTTAGTTTCATCTGTCCAAAGAATGCTGTTCCAGAACTGGGCTGGCTTTTTTAGATATTGTTTGGCAAAGTCTAATCTGGCCTTTCTATTCTTGAGGCTTATGAATGGTTTGCACCTTGTGGTGAACCCTCTGTATTTGCTCTCGTGAAGTCTTCTCTTTATGGTAGACTTGGATAATGATATGCCTACCTACTGGAGAATGTTCTTCACTTGGCTGGATGTTGTGAAGGGGTTTTTCTTTACCATGGAAAGGATCCTACGATCATCCACCACGGTTGTCTTCCGTGGACGCCCAGGCCTTTTTGTGTTGCAGAGCTCACCAGTGCGTTCTTTTTTTCTCAGAATGTACCAAACTGTTGATTTGTCCACTCCTAATGTTCCTGCTATCTCTCTGATGGATTTTCTTTATTTTTTGCAGCCTAAGGATGCCCGGTTTCAATTGCATTGAGAGCTGCTTTTACAGCATGTTGTGGGTTCACAGCAACAGCTTTCAAATTGCGAATGCCACACCTGGAATCAACTCCAGACGTTTTACCTGCTTAATTGATGATGAAATAATGATGGAATAGCCCACACCTGTCCATGAAACAGCTTTTGAGTTAATTGTCCAATTACTTTTGGTCCCTTGAAAAAGAGGGGGCTACATATTAAAGAGATGTAATTCTTAAACCCTTCCTCCTATTTGGATGTGAATACCCTCAAATTAAAGCTGATAGACTGCACTTTAAGCCCATATTAATTATTTAACTGTAACTTTAATTTATTTTGTTACACAGCCGAAATAACAAAACTTGTATCAGTGTCCAATTATTTCCGGACCTAACTGTATATATATATATATATATATATATATATATATATATATATATATATATATATATATAGCCAGTTGACGTGTAACAAGACATTAATTTAAGGTTACGCCTCGCTAAATTAAATTAACGCCTTGTTTAGTCAATAACAGAGCTCTGTGGATCTGATTCTTAATATTCAACTTATAAAAACCTGGGCTTATTGTATTGTGTATGGGTCTCAGAACCCCAATATTCTATACAGATGCAGCCACCAATATCCGATCACTTGCCTGTGTAAAAACGAAGGCATCTCACAATAAATGCCTCAACATTTCTGTGAGATTCTGTTGCCAGACTAATGGCCCATCGGATTAAAACAGCAGGGGTCCCTGCAGTCCCATTCAATTTGAATGGGACTGCAGGGACCCCCCCCTGTGTTAATCCGATGGGCCATTAATATGGCTGCAGAAATCTCACAGAAATGTTGCAGTTTGTTGGGAGATTGCCCCAGATTTTCCAAGGCAAGTGATCGGATACTGGTGGCTGCATCTGTATGGTCACAGTTACTGGAATTCTAATACTGTAGCTTACCACTACATTCCAAAGTAAGTTTCACTGCACAATTCTGAAGGTTTGCCTCAAGTAGAACCTGATGTTTGTCTCAGTTCTTTCTGGGGACTTGTGGTAACAGAACTGTCTGGGGCTATTTTTTGATGACTTTGGCATGTGTCACGTTGCATTACAGTACTTAAATTGTAAACTACTGTATATTGTATTCACTGTACTTTTAATGTACAGTACAGCTATGCATCAGTGATATGTAAAATAATATAGTATTTACTGACCAATGTCTGGACTCTGAAAATCTTTAATAGACGATGCTCTACTGTATACTCCTAACATGTGTAAATGTTATTGTTTGAGTTTTCAATCAATGGTTGGTAAAAAGATGAATATTGAATATGCTAAGTCAATCCAACTACTTTGTCAGCAAACATATAACGGTGGCATCATATCCAGGGTTGCCACCACTCCGGATTTGACCCGGAGACTACAGGTTTCAGCTAGGTATCTCCAGGCTATGGGTTGAGATTGGAAATATCCAGGTTTCTGCAGCGCCGGCTCTTACCTTCCAAGGCGGCGGCATCATCCGGCAGCATCTCCCCTTGCATGGTCCCGTCAAGATGGCTCCGAGACATCAAATGGCGTTGTGTTGCAATGATAATGGGACGTCAAGGCGCCATGAGGCATCACGTTGTAATGGCAACACAACCTCACATGGCGCTGCGACATCCCATTGTCATAGCAACAAAACCTCATTTGATGTCGTGGAGCCATCTTGACAGGATCAACCATGCAGGGGGAGATGCCGTTGGAGAAGGTAAGACAGATATATATATACATTATATATATATATATATATAATGTATATATATATATAATCCAATGCACAGCCGGCACACCATATGCAAGTAAATAAGTTTTGGTGCTTATCCCATAAAGCAATAACACACCATACGATACCGGTTGCAACACGACATCAAGGGACAGCACGCAGGTAAGTAAATCATAAATTTTCTATATTTGATAGAAGACACAAAAACCGAAGTTTCGGTCCCCCAGTGGGACCTTTCTCAAGGTACTTACCTGCGTGCTGTCCCTTGATGTCGTGTTGCAACCGGTATCGTATGGTCTATATATATATATATATATATATATATATATATATATAATATATATATATATATATATATATATATAAATATATAATAACCTTTTAAAACAAAGAAAAAGAAAAAGTCTCCAGATTTTGATTTAACAGAAGATGACAACCCTTATCTTATCCCATCTTAGACTTACAGTATTACCCTCACACACTAGTTGGCTATAAAACAAAAGCTACAGTACTGTAGATGTTGTTGCCATGACTTTTAAAAAAAATTGTGAATGCTGACGACTTAGAAGAAATATAGTGTGAAAGAGCTGGAAGAAGCTGAATGGAAAATTGTTATAATGATTTAGTGTTCTTCATAAGTACTTCCATAAGTCTGCAGCTCACATAAAGAGAACAACTGTGATCGATCCACATTATTCCGTCTACCGAAAGGAGCAGACTTCTATTAATAGAGAGCCAATAAAATATTATCATGAACTGAATTATTTTCTATATAAAAGGTATTTCTGATTGATTGGTTATCCAAAGTAATGGGGGTTTTTTTTCTTCAGAAATACCTATGCTTAAATTTAGCACAAATGACAACTTCCTATCTTCTTAAAAATAAATATGAAATGTGTAGCAATATACATGTATATGGGAACTAAATGTAGTTAATGTACTAGACTATAACATTTTCTTTACCATTTTAAAAGTTCAGATCTCCTTCATAGTTTTGTATTATAATAATGTTATTTATATAGTACCATGCATATATACAGTATGCAGCAGTTTCTTTTTTTAGAGATTAAACATACAGTAAGGCAGGGAAATTTTTTAAATAAGTGCATATACATCAAAAGTTAAATTGGTGGATAAGAGTCACTTACAATGTAACTGGTATATTTTGACAATTTAAGCCTGAAAGTATAATTATTAAAAGCACAATAATAAATGTCATAGAATGTAAACACTGCTTTAGGCAGAGAATCATACCAAACTGATAGAATACTGCAAAGTATTTAAGTCACAGTGATAAGGATTAAGTTATAAAGCCGATTTCTATTATTCTTTCTGTATATTTTCTCAGTGAAAAGCAAAAAAAAAAAATGTAAGTAAAATCCCACGTGTCAAGTAAACAAAAGTTAGTGAATTGTAATTCCATTATTACAACCCCTATGCCAAGGAGTTCCTCTTCACAAACAGCCCTTCCAATGTGCCTTTGGAACAGCTACTGACTTTCTAGAAGGTCTATGTTATGAGTCTGAAAATAATATTGTAAAAACAAATGGTGTTACCCTCAATTGCGCTTTTAACCTAATCAGTTATTCAAACAAATGAAAAATCGCTCTTTTCACTATAAAAAGTGCATCGAATACATATAATTGTGAAGTGAAAAATCAAACTAAAATATATGTCCAAATACAAACGAATGTGATTTGCAGCTCAAACCCTATTGTAGATTGCTTTCTCAATCCATGTATTTCTGAGGTGTCCAGGTTTATTGGGGAGCGCAGGTATATGTGAAAAGAAAACATACAAACAATAGTGCAATATGTTTTTGGTGATTATGAGGAGATGATTTCTCCAAAATCTAATGAAATTTGTACGCACAATTTTTTCAATCTTTTAGTGCATGTTCCAATCAGTGGCAATATAAGTCCGTCGCAAGTTCCACATACAAAAAAAATGTATGTGTGAAAACTTGCAGTACGACACGGCTGCTAAATGCGCTCCGACTTATGTATTGGGCCCGGATAGATTGGGGAGCGCCGAGGCGTGCGCTGTAGAACGCACTGGGACCGCAGCCTAACTCCTCCACTCAGCTGGGCCCGCGTCGCCCGTCTCCGTACTTCCGGGTTTAATCCCCGGATGCTGGACTGGAGGCAGAACTGTAGACAGGCAGGCAGCACTGTGTTAGCGTCCCACTCATTAGTGACCGGATCCACTCTACGCGTTTCACCTTTAGCAAGTTTCATCAGGAGTGTCCATGATTGATTTGCATGCCTTTAAATACCCTATACCAGTGGTGCGCAAACTGGGGGGCGGGAGATTTTTCTGGGGGGGCGCGGGCGTTTGCAGAGGCCCAGCGCTCTTCCCCAAGGCATTTAAATTAAATGCCGGGGGACCACGTGAGGCCCCTGCAACACTCCACTTACCGGGATTCAGCCGACTGTGAGACGTGTCGCCATGGCAGCGCGGCGTCAAATGACACCGTGGGGCCATGCGACGTGACGTGACACGTGTCAAATAACCCCGCAGCGTCCTTTGACACAGATGCAAGGTGGGCAGGTTGGGGGGGGGGGGGGGGGCGCGAGAGCCGGGACAAGGAAGACAGGGGGCGCAGCAGCAAAAGTTTGCGCTCCTCTGCCCTATACAACGGTTTAATTGGTGGTTGCAGGTATATTAGAAACTAAATGTCTATATTAATTGACCACAAAGTAACAATAAAGATGTTACTATGATGATATAATTAAGTGTGAATTGACACTAAGAACATTAAGAAAGCGATACAATATTTAATTCTCTATGCACACATGCAGAGAGATCCAAAAATAATATAGAACAATACCAATAAAATACTATTAATAATAAAAATGAATAACTAGGTATGATGTATTCAAATCTGTATTAGACAATGGAATTAAGACAGAGGTTAGAGATAATTACTAAAAGAACATAAGTATATTTATAACTGGAATTGATCAGTCTGCATGGGACAAATCGATCTGAAGGCACATACAGTACTAGTATCACATTGTCCCTAAAGGAATACACGAAGGTCAAAATCAATATTTAGACCTGCAGGTGACATAGTACCCAATTGGTAAATCGAAAACGACTCTCTTTTTATTAGATCTATATATCTGTACCCGCCTCTCCAAAGTGGCATGACCTGTTCAATCCCTTTATACATTAACCCCTTAGGATCAGCATTGTGTACTGTAAGGAAGTGTTTAGACACGCTATGTGTAACTAACTTTCTTTTTATATTTCCAATGTGTTGTAGAATCCGTGTTCGTAGTGTATGGATGGTCTTCCCCACGTACTGTAGACCAGGGGAGCGCAAGCTTTTTCCCCTGCGGCCCCTGCCGGCTGTCCTGCTCTCCGCGCGCGCCCTCCCTCCCTCCTCCTTACCGTGGTTCCCAGCTTCTGGGCGTCATGACGTCACGTTGCCATAGCAACATGACATCACATGACCGCGCGACATCATTTGACGCCCTGTTGCCATGGCGACACGTCTCCAGATGCCAGCTGAACCACGGTAAGTTAGGTTTACAGAGGCCTTCGCCGCTTCCCCGGCACTTAATTTAAGTGCATTCGGGAAGCGCGCAGGGCCTCTGTAAACCCCGCGCCCCCCGCATTTAATCTCGCTCACCTCCTGGGGGGTGCACCCCCCAGTTTGCACACGCTGCTGTAGACCACATGAGCATTCCAGGAGATACACTACAAATTTAGATCTGCAATTGATATGTCTATTAATTTTATAGTTTTTTTTCCATTGTATTAGATTTGAATTGGTCCCCTAGAATGGAGATGTCTGTCTGATCTAGCCAGGGTAGCCAGACTTTTTGGAATTTATCGCGAGTGTCACTAACCAAACTTGTTAAGGCGAGCACATGATACAGCATCCCATCGGATTGGAGCTGTACCATCTGACCATAAAATGTGACGTCACAGGCCTCAAGAAGCATATATATAATGCAGAGGTATTTATTTATTATTTATTTAGAAAATATTTTACCAGGAAGTAAATACATTGAGAGTTACCTCTCGTTTTCAAGTATGTCCTGGGTATATAGCACAGCTGTCAATTTGAGATCAAGTTTGATGCGCTCTCTCTCTCTCTCGAGTAAGAACTCTACATGACATTATGGTCTCTCCTGCTCTCCCTTTTGAGAGAATACGTTATCTTTGATCAAGCAGCTTGCATTTGAGGCAGAGAGAAGAGATGTGCTTGGTGGTACTGTCGTTTTCTGAAACATGAACACTGAGCCTTATCCCTTAGACAAATGCAAGAGCTTGGCAATGTGTGTGATGGGGATGGGTGGGTGGCCATCCTCGTCGTGAGTCCTGTTTATTGGAAACCGTAATAATATAATCAATTGATTGGGTATACTTACAGTATTACAGCAAATTTTGAAATAAATAAAAATGGTGGATGAGAAATTGCATTTAACTTATTCTGTTTCGCTGACGGATAGAGAACGCACTACAATTTTTCCGAATTCAGAATGTTGCAAATATTGATTATATAATTTATTTTCTTGCTAAACGACTTGTGATGTTTCGGATAAAACAGAACACTGACCATGCACACATAATAAAAGCAATGTTTGCTCATCATCCCACAATGCGGTATAAAATATAGTGTTCTCCTAGTTACTGTATGTTATCATGTATTGTAATGTAGATTTTGTGTTATGTTTATTTGTATGCTTTTATTATGGGTTTGTTGTGGGTGATGGGGGTAGTTGCCCCGTGGAAGGTGTGGTTAGGCCTCCCTGGGGGAGGTGAGGATGTGTCTATCGCCAGCCTGGAGTAGGTGATAAAATATTTGCAGTATTTCTGCTGCTCATCCCGTTCCGATAAATATCAAAAAATTATGTATGGCAGTTTTTACCTAAAAATGCGGTATTGTGCCTCTTTTTTTTTTCTCGGATCCGATACTTGTAATGGATCCGATAAAAAGTGCTTTGTTTTTGGCGGTGCAACATTGATGTATTGCATGATAAAGATAAGGCACTTTTTGGGGGTCTAATACCATATTTTTAAGTTACCTCCTTCCGGCCCATAGAGTCACGCTAATGCAGTGACAATGCTTGCAGAATAACTATAGTTGTCAGTAGATTAAGGGGAAAAGTTAGGGTAGTACAGGTACCATCCTTTTAACTGATCACTGTTTTATAGGATATGTTTGATTCAAAGTTGATTTAGGGGACCATTTAAATAGCAAAGCAGAGATCAGAAAACATGACATAAAAAGTTCAAGAAATACAGATGTAGGGCCCATTATTCTTAATGCTATTGCTATTGGCAGCTTCATCATGTGATTTTGACTAACTTGTTAAAACTCACATTAGTGAAATTACAAGATAAGGTATTTGGAGATTAGAATGTATGCAAGCTGCTAGGAGATGTGTATTCAGTAAGTTCCTCTTAGCTTACATTTCTCCACACTACAACTTCCGTTACTAACACACATGAGGTTAGTTTGTAGACAAAGATATCAGACAATACTTCAAAAAAGGGGTTTATGGCAAAAAAAAATGTGTTAACGGTTATTGTTTAAAACATGTATCCCTATATTTTGTGTTGCTCTAAAAACTGTACGTCCTCTATGCTTTCTGTAGCCTGGGGATAGGAAATTAACTCAATAAACTGTGCATGTGTAATTACACCACACAGAATAGAGGTTTTGTAATGCGCTGAGAGGAGATGATCAATACAATCTTTTCCACCTCAAGGTTAAGGTCAACAAAGGCTTTTCCTAATTAAACCACAAACTTAGGAAGAAGACTTGTTCAGTCTGGTTCTTCTGTTGCATTTTAACCTTTTCCCCACGTGTCTTGCCATCAGAAAATGATTGAGTTTAAATTAGCAATCTTCTATACTTACAAAAAAAAAATGATGTTTTACCATTGCAATCTACTTTTGTTGCTATTTTTTATCAATCCAACCCATTTAATATGCTGCAGTTGAATTCAGGTGTTATCAGTTGCTGAAAATCTGCATCCTTGGGAAATTAAAATGGCCACTGCCAATTATACTCATCAAAGGTTGTCATAGTACCAAATGATGCAAGGGAAATATTGAATAGCAAAAACTTAGGCAAAAAATGTGAAGACTTCAAAGGAAAGAGAAAAAAAAACAGAAATAGATCAGCACAACATACAGTAAACTATAAGATTATTTTTACTTCAATTTTTTTTGTAAGGGATTTAATACAGTTCTTAATAATCCACACCAACAGTGAAGTGTGAAATAAAATAAAGTGGTCAAGTTGAAACATGTTAGGTAACAAATGCAATGTCATATTGAGAGTACAGGCAATCCTCCTTTTACAACGAATGGCTTATCCAACGCTATGCAATGCATACCTATGTTCATTTATACAACGCCAAAACGGCTTATCCAACGCTCTTACGACGCTCTGCAACGTTGTTTATGTGTATGTGTGTATAATATATACACACATACAACATTGCAAAGCGTCGTAAGAGCTTCTATTATACTATATTATACTATATAATATATTATTTATTATGTTATATTACATATATAACACAGTATATACACTATATAATGTATGTGTGTGCTGCATATCTTATTGCCTGCATAAAATATTTGGTGTATTTTAGTGTTGAAAATGCCTTCAGGAACGGAACCTTTCATTTCCTATGGGAAAACGTGTTTCGCTTCACAACGTTTCGCTATCCAACGCCATTTTGAGTAGCGCATTGTGTCGGATAACCGAGTACTGCCTGTAGTGCTTTCACTATAAAAAAAAGGGCACTCGTTCTGGAATGGTGTATTTCATACCACTGTTGGTGTGGATTATTAAGAACCAATACATGAATGTGAATTACTGTAAATATACAACTTTATAATCTTTAAAATATACTATTACACAGTTTCATCTTTATTGTGATGTTTTAACAACAACTATTCTAGTGTGACAAGCACATATGGAAAGAGGAATGAGTTACAGTAAGGTATCTTTATCATTGGGGTGAGGGCATTGTTTTAGATGAGAAGATATAGGGGGCTATGCACTAAACTCAATGCTTTTGTGTTCGGATGTTCCAAAAAGCACGTCCGTTAAAAAGTGAGGCCGGAGACGCGATTCACTAAGGCCTTGAGCCCATTTTTTAACGTACGTGCTCAAAACACCCACAGCGTACGTGTTGTTTTTTTTTCCCCTGCTAGCGTTCTTAAACTTCACGTACGCTAGCTGATAGAAAAAAAAAGCCGCATGTAACATTTGCATGGAGATTTGCCATCTCCATCCAAGGCTGTTACAGGCGATCGTACACTAATTAAAATCATTTTAATAATAGTGTACATGAGCAGGGGGTCTCCGGAGCTGAACCGCATTGGTTTCAGGTCCGAGAACCCCCTACTTCAGGAGATACAGGCCCCGTTATGGGGTGCCGGTATCCCCTGCAGAATTTAAATGTCCCGGTCACGTGATGCGGAAGCTTGAAAGTGCAGGCGATACCGGCACCCCATAAAGGTGCCTGTATCTCGGGAAGCAGGGGTCCCCGGACATAAAACCAACGCGGTTCAGCTCCGGAGACCCCCTGCACATCTACACTATGAAACACATGTATATTAAAAAAAGATTTAACAAACATCAATACACGACAACCCCCCCCCCCCCTCTGCCCAAACCCATACAGTACAGTACAGGCAGTGTTCGACAAACCTATACATTTGCACGCCCTGGGCGAGTGGATTTCACATCGTGGCGAGCGCCTATTGGCCCAAGCAGCACACGTTTGGTACTAGGTAGCGAGTAGATTTTTTTGTTCGGCGAGTAGATTTTTTGGTGATTTGTCGACCACTGAGTACAGGCATACCCCGCATTAATGTACGCAATGGGACCAGAGCATGTATGTAAAGTGAAAATGTACTTAAAGTGAAGTAATACCTTTTTCCCACTTATCGATGCATGTACTGTACTGCAATCGTCATATACATGCATAACTGATGTAAATAACACATTTGTAACAAGCTCTATAGTCTCCCCGCATGTGCACAGCTTCGGTACAGGTAGGGAGCCGGTATTGCTGTTCAGGATGAGCTGACAGGCGCATGTGCGAGCTGCTGTTTGCCTATTGGGCGACATGTCCTTACTCGCATGTGTACTTAAAGTGTGTGTCCTTAAACCGGGGTATGCCTGTAATGGGCAAAATTACTATTATCCAGATATGGATAATAGATTATTTGCCCATTATTAAACACTGCATTAGCATACATAAATAAAGTAAATAAATACAGTTTCTTACCACAACAGCAGGTCCCTCTGTCCTCCGTTGCAAGAAAGCATATACAGTATACAGTACATAATAAAGACATTCTAATGGCCCCTAACCCCTTAAACACCTTAGCGGTTACTAACCGCTATAGTCATTAAGGGGTTAACCCACCCTGCCCCGATACAAACCCGGGAGGCCTAAGCACCCACCCTGGACTGACTATACCCACCCTGTACCCATTGAATAGTATAGTGGTACATCATACCCATATAATAATAATATGGGCATGATAAGCCTCTATAGCACTCAATGAATGGGCACCCTAATAACAATACATTAATGCACCAGATACACAATAATAAAAGATAACTCCAAAACAACATACTTCACTAAATAAAAACAGTAGCCAGCTAATCCAATGAATACAAGCAAAAACAACAATGAATTAATTAAACAATTAACCAATCAAACCAATTAATTCCTTAACCAACTCAAAATGAATAGTAACACTAACCAATCAAACCAATTAATTACTACAACATTAATGAATTTAAACATTAAAATACAAATAAACAAATTCAAACAATATCTGAAATAACCATAAAACGCATTAGCTAACATAATACAACATTAACTAAAAACGAACACCAATCGCAAACATTTTATTAGCATTAAGCAGGAAAAAAACAAACAATGACATCCACATAAGAAACTGAAATAAAAAAAAACCAACAGCAATACCAAGCCAGAAATGCCCCCCAAATATTGCCATAACAATGTATTCATCTGTACCCTAAAGTGGTACAGATTAATATATTATCAGTCAATGTGCCTCCCCCAAAAAACACATCCAATGAAAAAACCTGTTAAAAAAGACATTTACAAACATTGAATATATTACTTACCATTAGAAGCGTTGGCCCTCCAACTCCCAGGGAAACAGGAAGCTCACGTACCTTGAAGGCCTCCAACAGCATCCGATGCCATCCGCCATGAAGATCCGGATCAGGTACCCAAATCTTCTTTTTTGTTTCTTTAATCACCTTCTTCTATCTTTATCTGTCACCATTTCTTGATCTTCTTTATCTTCTATCTTCATCTGTCAATCCAAAAAGCACCATGGTAAATCCCAACCGATGTTGTCTCGTCGTCTTCTTGGGCTCAAATGAGGCGTCACGGCCTTAAATAGGGCTTGTGACGTCACATTTAACCTCAAAATGGTTAACAGCCACCTGATTGGCTGTTAAAACCATGTTCCGACTTTAATTTTTTTTTTTTACATGACGTCACTTAAAGGGAATGATGCCAGCCAATCAGAATGGCTGTGCTTCATTTGCCTTTAAGATGATGTCACTAAATCCAAGATGGCCAGCGTCACATGGTATTTCAGCCAATCAGATTGTGGGAACCAATATGCTTTTGTGAAAGGGTGCGATAATGCTTGCCCTAGCTTAGTCCAGAACACCCACTAGAGAGGAGTTGCTGGTGCCAGTGAATAGACCTCAGAAGGACACACGCTTCAATATGGTGACTACCTGCAGCACGGCCTCTAAGCTAATCAAGAACAGTATGACCAGCCATTGGCATATCTTGGCCAACGACAAAAAGATTTGTCAGCATTTTTCCAATCCTCCCCTATTTTGTTACAAAAGGGGTCAGACCCTGGTGATTTACTAACTAAGTCTGCGGTGAAATCATCTTGGCTGAAGAAAACAGTGGGGCTAGTCAAATGTCACGGAAGTGTCAATTGCCAGTACATGATGGTGGGCAAATAATTCGCCCACCCACACAATGGCAATTCCATAAAAATCACGGACTTCCTCTATTGCGAATCGAAGTTTGAGGTGTATCTTAGCAAGTGCCCCTGTGGACTATGCTATGTTGGTAAAACCACTAGAATGTAAAAGGAGTGCATTGCCATGCACAGGTCTACTATTAGAAAAGCTCTCCTTGGCGCAGACGCAGGCGACAATTTCAAACACCTACCTGTTGCTAGGCACTTTAAAGAGAAGATGCACAGCCTTGCAACTTGCAGATGCATGCACATCTTACAAGAACATTTCCCCACTCGTGGAGGGGATAGGTGCAAACTCCTGCTGCAATTAGAAGCAAGAACTATATACAGTTTGGGAACCATGTTACCTAGGGGCTTGAATGAGAACCTCAATTTGGCTTGCTATTTGTGATTTGCCATTTGGACTTTTTGACCCATGTTCCATCAGTGTTTATGTTCACTAGACTGTGTCTGGATTCTCTACTATCGTTACTATTTGCCTGGAGTTTACTGTGTTTGCTGCTCTCTGTGTTCATTCATGCATATTAGTTCATTGTGTATCTCATTTTTACAGAGATCTGCTCCCCCTCCCTTCACCTTTTTGTGTGTCCACAGCACTACACTCCCCCTGGTGGCTTGTGTGTAATTACAGGTTCTGCGTCTTGATGTCTCTTCAGACACTGCTCGCAGCACTTGTACTGTGCTGCGCTTTGTTCACGGAGGTCGGGTTGTTGCCTAGGTGATGGAGGAAGCCTGTGCTTCATCAGCTGGCACTTTTAGCAGCTGAGGCGCGTTCCAGAGCACTGACTGCAGACGCATCTACGCCGAATTGGTCGTTGAGAGCAATTAGAAAAACAGGAAGGTCATCAAGTGGCTCCAGTCAGCATGTGCTTTGTTTTCAGGTGATGGGTTCACAGGGGTTTAGGGTATTTAGTCACAGCAAGTCTTAGGCATCACTGCCCACCCCAGGAAGAAGATCCGTCTGTGGGATCAAAATGTCGGATTTTTGTGTGTTACAATACAATTTGTGCATACTTACCTCTGAGTGCTCATTTGGATTTCAACGTTGGAGTGCTTGCTGTTTTCTTTACACACACACATATATATATATATATATATATATATGTGTGTAGCTGAGCCCCCTTAATTCCGTGCCGGGTGGGCAAGGGGGCGGAACGGCTGCGGCGGTGATCGGGGCTCTGATCAGGGCTATTTTTTTGTCCCCAGGGCACTGCGGCTGCTGCAATGGGAGTTGCGGGGTCGGTTGGAGCTCCGGGCAGACGCCGGTACAGGACATAGCCATATTGGCTTAGTCACGCATGTGCAGAGGCAACTTGCGCAGGCGAGTTCGGTGGCGTGGATGCCTTTAGAGGGTGGTGCACATGGGCAGAGGATAGCAGCAGCGGCAGCCATGTTAGATATTGCTCAGTAGGGGAACTACACATCCCAGGATCCCTTGGGATGGCCCGAGCATGTGATGCATGATAGCCAATAGGGCTCCCCGGATCTTCTGAGGAGAGTTGTGCTACATTTGGCATGCTTAGACTGCGCGCTGGCAATTGGAGCCAGGACAAAGAAGGGGAAGGTAGGGTCTTGGTGTCAGTGACTCCCAGACTAGGCCCAGATTGCCCCTTAGGTCCCAGATAGGCCCATCTCACATATAGCTTGTGGTTGCTTCTGGGAAGGCCCATAGATAGGGACGCTTCCCCATTTACTCGCTATGCACCATCACGACTCTTGCGTTCTTCTCAAGGATGTCTTCTTTCTACCCCCTTTGTATCTAAAGCTCTCTCCCGCCTTAAACCTTTCTCACTTTCTGCCCCACACCTCTGGAATGCTCTTCCCCTCAATACCCGACTAGCCCCCTCGCTATCCACCTTTAAGACCCACCTTAAGACACATCTGCTTAAAGAAGCATATGAGTAGCACTGGATAATCATGGACACATGACACAAAGCTTGGCCTCCTGCAGACGCACTTACTAGTATTCCCTCCTACTGTCTCTGTACGTTCTCCCTACCTACCAATTAGATTGTAAGCTCCTCGGAGCAGGGACTCCTTCCTTAATGTTACTTTTACAGTATGTCTGAAGCACTTATTCCCATGATCTGTTATTTATATTTGTTATTTATATGACATGTATTACTACTGTGAAGCGCTATGTACATTTTATGGCGCTATACAAATAAAGACATACATACATACATAGTGTCAGGGACACAGGGAAGAAGACGCGTGGAGACTTGCGGCCTGTGGTCTGGGACCAGACCATCTACGTTAATAGACTCTCAAAGGTGAGACCCTCCAACCAGATTTCACCCCACGGCGAGGCGGATGCCTTCGCGGACAACGACGTCGCTGGATCAGCGGATCCCTCTTTATTATTTGGCAGCACCCGGGTACCAGAGTACCTGGGCAGGTACCTTATCTAAGTGCACCAACAGTTGACGGGGTAGCGCTACTCCATACACTTTTGGATGGGCCTGGACATTGAGAAAGGACATCAGGGTATTGGTGCCAAGCACCCTTTGTACTTTGGGGGACACTCACTGGGTGTATTTGGGTTGTATATGTTATATACTGTGTGGTACAGGCTGCCGATATATATATATATATATATATATATATATATATATATATATATATATATATATATATATATGTATGTTAAGTAAAACCCGTTATTATATACCTGAGTGTGTGTTTACTGTTGGTATTGGTTCCTGTGAGAGGATCATCCCACTGCGCTGGGATCCCTCGCAGGTAGAGGCGCTGCACCAAGGCGACCAAGTGACACCCCAGGCTCCTAGAGGCCCAGGCCTTCTGGTAGCCAAACAGGTAATAGCAGTACTGGTGGTTCCTTTAGTATGGGGAAAAGGGGCTTCATGTATTAGGATTGAAGCAGGGGGTCTCCGGGGCGAACCCCATTAATTTCAACTCTGAAGACCCCATGCTGCTGGAGACACCTACATTAGTAGTAGATGCCAGTAGCCTCTCCGGCTGAGCTAGCTGAGCTTTAAAGTTTAAAGCTCCCATGTCACATGGGCCAATAGGAAGCCCAACCTGATGATGTCATGGCTTCCTGTTGGCCTACAGAGCGCCAGAGCTTTGAACATCAGCCATTATATGACCCCTGGTAGCCGAGCAGAGCAGCTAACGGCACCTACTACAGAGGCAAGTATCTTGGGAAGCAGGGAGTTCTCAGAGCTGAAATTAATGGTGTTCAGCTCTGGAGATCCCCTGCTTCAATCCTGGGTAAAAAAAGAGAGAGAGCTTGGATTGCAGCTTTCACTCATTATTAAAATATGGATCTCATCCATCAAAACACAAAAAACAAAAACTGATACCTCATATATAGCAACATTCCAAATAGAAGGCATATTAAAGTCGTCCTTATAAAATCACATATGCCATAATTATTGTAAATATAACCAACAATGAATCAATGTTCCGATTGCACAGTAACACAGTAACATCAGAGCTTTCCACGTAGCCAGTTTGAAACTTAATAAGGGTTAAATCCACATACTGTATAACGGTTCCATACCAGAAACTATAGCTGGAGAGGTACTGGTAAGTGTAAAGCCCATTCATCCTATTGGTTGAGCAGAGTCACGTGATTGTAATAAAAAAGACACAGTGATAGTTCTAATACAATATCCAATTAGAGATGGTGGGAGTGATTAACCCCCTAGCGATGCTTCCCTGAGGAAAGTCCAAATAGTATACACATGAGGCTCAGTCTCTATATATGATAAATTCCCAAGACAGTATAATCAAATTTGGAGGAAATGTCCCACGGTGTCAGTAATAGATACTGAGATCACTATTAAATATTTATTAAAAGTCTTAATAGACTCACACGTTGCTAGCATGTTAACTAGCCCTATCCTTAAGGCAAATAATGTTAACTGTTAGCATATTCAGGGCATTGTGATGAACATCTTGTGATATTGTGAGTAATGTTTAATAAAGATGTACTCATTCCTTGTCGTGGATCCTCGGTGTCCTGTCGGCGTACTCCTGCCGAAATCGAGTCAATGTGGAGACAAAGTTGTGAGCGGTGCAGCTGCTTCAAGGGAAAAATGAGACCTGTCTGCTATACTCTGGTACAAAAGTGTTTATTGGCACATTAAGATAGAGAACAGCAAGGGGAAAACCCTCTTACGCGTTTCACGCAGCACCTTATCTTTCCTCTTTGATGCGTAAGAGGGTTTTTCCCTTGCTGTTCTCTTTCTTAATGTGCCAATAAACACTTTTGTACTAGAGTATAGCAGTCCGGTCTCATTTTCCCTTTGAAGCAGCTGCACCACTCACAACTTTTTCTCCATAATATAATATCCAGTGTGTATTATTTAATTCATTCTTCTACCATGAGCTTGGCGAGTTACTTTAGTAATTTATTTTGCAAGGCTGTATAGAGTGTCAGATTAGCAGCATAGCTATAGTAGGTAAATTAATTAGATACATTGATATGGCAGCAGACATTTCCACAATAATATTATACCATAGTGGCATTCAGGAAGTAGCAGTGTACCTAAAGAATCCATAGCTATAGCACTAGCTCACTTGTGCAGTAACCATACGATAATCTTTGTGTATAATATCACAGATTATAAATTCACATATATGTTAATCAATTTGAAGGATCAATGTTCCTTAAATCACAGGGCCATGGTCAACTGTGAGTCCATAGGTTTGATTATTCAGGAATAAACACAACACAATTAACACAATTACTGGCTTATCTGAGCAGTACTCAAAGTTCATACACTTATCACCTGTCTGTATCTTCTGTATTTGAAGTGATCTTCTGTATTTGAAGTGATCTCCCAATGTTGAGAACCCTAAAAGTAGACATAACTGGCTCAAAGAAAACATGTAAAATATTAACTTTTTTTGTCCACCATAATTTTTTAATGTCTGATTATACCTACTGTGACAGCAAAAGGGCTAAGGGGCCGTTAAAATTAAGGGTAAATCAGGTCTCTGGCCCCTGCCATCCTTCCCTGGGGCTCATCTGGCCACCAGACCCCCGGGCTACCCTGTTATTACATGCCCGGTAGCCCCTTGCATTCTATGTAAAAGTAAATGATTTATTCCTGTGTGTCAAAATATATGATAAGTATAAAAATGTTCTTAGTGTAACATAAAGCATAGCCAAAGTCTCTGGACGTGCGGGCAGCACAAGAAAAGGGATCAGCACTCAACAATACATCAAGTAGAAAAATAAATAATCATGTTAACATCTTATGAGACTCAGCTGAGTTATTGCTTTTTTGTACTGGCTTGTGATGCCTAGCGGTAGGGGCACAGGATCCCAAAGCACAAACTGGACACAGGTGAGGCGTTTCTCTGCATTATATCTAAAATCTCACATTTGGTGAGTGCATATTCTATATTTTTCTTTCTGTACTATGCTATAAGAAACCATCCTACACAGGAAGATACCTTACGGTCTATTCAAGTACATCGTAGTAAATAAAGAACAATGTGTTTAAATTAAGGATGGGCACGTTCGTAGGTTCAAAATCTGAACTTTGTAGCTTGAGGAGTAAGTCAAGCAGCTTGAAAATGTGACCTTCCAACCAAACTCCAAATTGAGCTTTGGAATGCATTTTCGAAATTCAAATGAAATACAAGCCAAAACCCAAGAAAAGCTCATTCTTGGATACATTACTGTTGTTATTTTAGTAAGTTTATGTTTTATTTTGAGATTTTCCATAATTTTCTTTTACAATCCAAAATCAATCATGTTTTGTCAAAACTTTTATTTTTTTTAGAGCCAAGACACCTGTAAAAGGGCCTAACCTTAGTTAAAACACAGCAATACCGTCTATTGGACCAAGAAAACACACTCCAGCCTATTCACTCATAGTAAATATGTACCCAGAAGTCAACAGGGACATAGATCCTACAGTAGACCTTGATGGTTAGCACAAGGAATGGGCACCACAGTAGGATATTTATCTATTTATCTTTATTATGTTTATACAAGTGTGTTTAATGTCATTTTTTGGCAGACATAAGGAAAATGTTCACGCTACCGGGGAATCCTGACCGCTGCATCCCCCACCAGTGGGAAATCTCTCCGTGAGTGATCCCTTCTGCAGGAATGGGCACCCACTAGGCAGCCGCAACTTTTACTGTCCACAGAGCCCATGCGTTTGCTTTTCGCGACCCTCCTCCGGGGACAGCAAGTTCGGCTACATCTGTATTTCTATAAAAAAAAAGCCCACTTCAGTTGTTGGACATGTCTGAGGGTAAAAAAGTGCAAATATTGATGGCCACAAAATTGACTGGAAAACCACTTGCAAATTTTCATCAATTAAAAATCTGTGTTTACTAACACAAGATTCGTTACAAGCTGTGATCTTGGAAACAAGAGAAGCAAATACACATTTTCCACTAAGCAAGGAGAACAAACTATGAGATTGAATACAGTATGTGCTAATGCTGGCAGAATTGTTACTGTGAATATCACCGTATAAACAAAATGTGACCACATTCTCAGGTTCTCTTCAAAATAAACTGTGAATAATAGTAAAAAATAACATTCACTTTTGAAAAAGTTTTTGCTCTATTAGGAAAGAGCTAATCTGGAATTGAGTAACTGTGTAATTAAAAAGGCTGATGAATTGGGAGACCGATATATGAGACTTGTGTGTGTAAATTAGCTCTTTGAAAAACATATTCGATTGTTAGCGCTTCCTTTACTCTGTACTGCTTTACTATATATATATATATATATATATATATGTGTATATATATATATATATATATATATATATATATATATATTTCCTTTTATCTATAGGGTTTCATGTAAAAATGGATTTGAGTCACTGTGTGCTCATTTGCATATAATTTCCCAGAAACCCTTGCTGCAGTGGAAGCACTGTATGCTAGGTAAGGGGTGCGCAAAAGGGGCGATGGGATGGTGAGATTTTCCTGGGGGGTGGGAGGAGGGGGCACAGGTGGTTGCAGATGCCCAGCGCTCTTCCCCAAGGCATTTAAATTAAATGCCGGAGGATCGCGTGAGGCCTCTGTAACTCGCTTACTGGGATTCAGATGCGTGGTGTGATGCGTCGCCATTGCAACGCGGCATCAAATTACGCCGCGGGATTATGTGATGTGACATCACATGATCCATCGCCATGGCAATGTGGCGTCAAATGACGCTGTGGGGGTCACGAATTTTGGCTTTATTTTTGTTAAATAAATCATGACACGGTGTAACATGTCATGTTGTTGTTCACCTGAGGTTGTATTTACCTAATTTTAAGACCTGCTAAGGAACAGGTGATTGTTGTTATGTCCTGATATGTAAAACCGTAGAATTCAAAGAGGGTGTACTTTCTTTTTCACACAACTGTATACAGTATATATATATATATATATATATATATATATATATATATATATATATATATATATATATATATGGGGAAAGGCGGGGTTGCAGACCCGCCTAAGACATGCAGATGAGCATACAGTTATATTTGCATATATATATATAATATATATATATATATATATATATATATATATATATATGACACACAAGAATGTTCAGGGCACTCAATAGGGGAAAGTATAAGGAAAGCAACTTATCTGGTCAGTTGTGGTGCAAGCAGTGCAGCCAGGATCACCATCCAGCAGCAAAAATAGACAAAATCCTGATGCACAAAATCCGCAGCACTCACCAATTCAAATGCAAAAACAATTTAATGTAGAAACACAAGCATCAGGGGTAACAGCAGGGAAAAAGAAGCAACGTTTCGGACCTCCCGGTCCGGCCCCTTTAATTCTCCAACATCTCCGATTTTGTTTGGGTATTTTTTTCGAATGCCACGCACTTCACCGCGTTCATGCCGCATTCATGCTGAGACAGCGCTAATACAATGCACGCGGTCGCGGCTTTAAATACCGGAACATGCCGCATCAAACACTGCATCTTCCCGCGGTTTTCAGAGTTGCGCTGAAACGGCCGCACAAGGCTAAAGGCGGCCGCCACTGTATATACACATACATATATGTAGCCAGGTCCCCTTTTGTGCCGCAACCCCCCCTCCTCTTACCTCCGCTGCCGGGGGTCACTCGATAGACCCGCCGGCACTTCTAGAGGGTGGGGGCCGAGCAGGGAGCACTCCGGTGCTCCGGAGGTCCCCGGCGGCTCCCGAGCAGGGCGCCGCTATGTTGCGCCACTTCGTGCATGTGCAGTGAGTCCTCGCATGCGGCGGCCAGCCAGGGACATTGGGCATGCGCAGATAGACCGCGTGAACGCTGGCCAATAGAAAGAGGGCTCTAGAGAAGGGACTACATATCCCATGAGCCTAGGAGCGCCCCACATGACCCCAGGGAGCCAATAGGGCGGCAGTATCTCCCTGCAGGGGAGATTAGATAAATTTTGCGGGCTTAGAGCACGTTAGTCAGTCGGCGACCGGAACAGCTAGGGGAAGGAGATAGGGTGCAGGAGTCAGTGACTCCCTGCACTAGGCCAGCAGCCCCCTAGGCACCAGATAGCCCTGAGCCACCAGTAGTGTTGTGTTGTTTAAGGGACAGGCCCCAGGTTAGGGATCCTGCCCCCTTATTATTATTGAGCAGTTAGTTAGGGACACAGCGGACGCTGCACGTTCCCAGAGGTCTGGGCTCAGACCCCTAGATCTATATGTAAAGACTATCTTCCTGGAGGCCACGCCAAAAGGAGACTGCGGCCTGCCGGCGGCAGACGGACCCCGCCAAGGTACAGACGGTGCGGAGCTGCGGTGATATTATCCACGCCGGAATTCACCCCACGCGTAGGAGGACATCACGGCGGATCCAAACCCAGTGGTATAGTGGCACCAGTGGCTAGAGCCAGGGCAGGTATCGTTATAAAGTGCACCAACAGAGTACTCATACGGGACTAGTGGCTGCGCAGTCACAAACACCTATATCACTTGAAGGGACATATTGTGTGGGGTTACTGGACACGGGGTGGGATCACCCGGTGGAAGGAGGTTGCGTCCTGCGAGACGCAGTATTTAGTGTCTCCTCTAGGGAGGGACACCTGGTTATCATATGCACAAGTACGTTTGCATTAGTAAAGTCATTGGTTGGTTTGAGCCTAACAGGTAAAGCACCACACCTGGTAACATTAAATTCCCCGCACACACACTATATGCGATTGGGTGGGGGAATACTCGTTACATTTGGAGATGCTGCTGAGATTCTACCTGGGGTGCCCTATTCCATATCAAATTGTCCGATTTAAACGCCATCATGTCTGTGCCGTCAAAGCAAGAAGTCCATGACTGGGCCGTAGCACGCCGCATGTCCCCAAGACGCGTGGTTGCAGTGGCGGGAGTATCAAACGACACGGACTTATTCGCAGGGCGCAGGCAAGTAAGGAATTGTCCGGGACTGACCACCGCCCAGGTGGTAGCCTATAAACTTGATGCTGACGGCCGGGGGACCACCTACCTCCTGGCCACCGAACGCGACATATGTTCAGAGACTGTTCCCCATGTATTAAACCTACCAGAGCCCTGCGCAGAGGACTGTCTCATGATATATCCTGACACACAGGCTCCCGAAGAACCGTCCACCAGTACTGGGCCAACCACGACCCACCGGGTGACCAGTAGTCCTCACAGGGTAGGTCCTCCTAAGGTCTCCTTCACTCCGAGCGGTGTAGGAGGAGTCAGCAGCTGGGCGGGGAGTTCACCCCCCTCGCCTACTCCTGATTGACGGTCAGGCAGTCCACCAATCCTGCCTAGCGTAGGAACTAGAACCAGTAGTCAGCCCCTTAGTGAAGGTCTCTCCTTGAATATGACAGCCTCCCAACTAGTAGAAGCCATAACCATCTCGTCTCAAGCACAGAGCTACCGGAAACTGAAAGCCTTTTCTGGGATTCTACCGATGCCTTCAAGAGAAGAAGGATCGAAGCATGGCGGGAACATACTCTCCAAGTAATAGCGTAGTGGTCGTGCTCCGAAGCCAGCAAAAGACAGAGGTTGGTTGAGTGTCTCAGAGCCCCAGCCTCCCTACTGATACAGACGCATCATGAAGTGGAAGGAGAAGTTACGGCACAGGAACTGGTGGAAATGCTCACTCAGTCATATACCCGAGAAGACGACGAGGATGAGCTGATGGCCCAGTTCAAAGCTCTTCGCCAAAAAGAAGGAGAGGATTTGTCTGCCTTTCGTCCGCAAACTACAGCTGTCGCTGGGGAACCTCCTGTCCAAAAACATCATTTCAGTCGCCGAAGTGGACCGGTACCGACTCAAACAGCTACTAAAGGGGTCGTTGCCTAGTCACAACATAGCTATAATGATGCGGGCCGCCCCGCTCGCTGCTGTACCACCCAGCTACATGAAATTGTTGCGTCACATCAGAGGCCATGAGGTGCAACTACATTTTCATGAATCCAAAAAGACCAAGGAAACCATCAAGGGTGACACCTCTGTCCCCTCCACCCCAAAGGGTAAGAAAGCTTCCAACCAGGAGGAGGAGGTGACTCACAAATCGCCTGCTGGGAAGGGCCGTACCTCCGAGAGATCATCGTCCACGTACAAGGGTCATCCTCAACGCCGTGAAATCGTTTGCTATAACTGCGGGAAGAAGGGCCACTTCTCCAGCGATTGTCCGGAGAGGGAGGATCCTCCAGAGGAAAAACCTCCCGATAGAGGAAATGCAGCCCGGTCAATGGTCTGCCGCGTACGAATGGCAGAGTCTGACCCAGAAACCCCTCCTGGAACCGAAGATGCCCCTTCTGACCCCGGCCCCAGTGATGATGCCTTACCAAGGGAAGCTTACAGTCAAGTAGGCCCCTCGGCCATCGTGCCTGTTGTACTGGAAGGGATCTATGCATCTGCCCTACTGGACACTGGATCCCAAGTGACCAAGTTCTATTACCAGCACCTTAGACACTGCCCCCTGAGGTCGGCCGAACATATGAAGGTTAGAGGGTTAAGTAATGAAGACTACCCCATCGATGGGATTGTGAGGGTTCAACTGGAAATACTCCAACTGAACACCGGCAAGAAACACCCCATGCATGTAGCGGCAATGGTATGCCCGGAGCCCCAAGACCAGTGCAAGTATCCGATCATCTTGGGAACTAATACTGATATAGTACAAGCTGTAATCAGAGCATACCTGAAAGAGACCAACGAGTTGCCGCTGGTCAATTCGCTACTAGATCCCGTCCTACGAGGAGTGCAACCGGGTATATGCCTTGGAACGTCACGGGGATCTCTACAATCGTCAACGTGGACTGACGACCATATTACCAGGGGGAGTGCAACGAATGGCCGTCTGGTGCTGTTATCCCGAGCGAGATGAGAACGATCAGCTTTTCTCTCTGGAGAGTACCCCAGAGGAAGAAGTTCAGAGAGGGTATAGGGTACTACCCGAAGTGAGGGAGTGGATGACTAAAATCCCTCTACGAACCTACGTATATGTACAGAACATCTCCCCATTCCCGATGGAACTTGATGCCGGCCAGAGTCTGGGTTGCATATATCCGGTCAGTCCTGTGGAAACAACGCCTCAGGTAAAGGCGGCGGCGGCGAGTGAGTGGTTAGTCCATCTGGACTTCAACTTCGGCGAGTCGACATTGCCCACTGAGTGGAAAGAGCGGCTGACAACCCAGTTGAATAAACGACGGACTGTGTTCTCCACGAGTGAGATGGATGTGGGGTGCAACGCTCAACATGCCATTAGACTTGGTGATGCCACTCCGTTCCGTGAACGCTCTCGTCGCATCGCCCCTAGGGATGTGGATGATGTGAGGAACGTCTTGCAAGAAATGGAGACCGCTGGGATTTTGACGGAGTCTCAGAGCCCTTACACCTCTCCCATAGTGGTGGTGAGGAAAAAGAACAGATCCATACGACTGTGTGTCGACTATCGAACCCTGAACAATCGTACGATACCGGACCAGTACAACCTTCCTCGCATTGAAGAGATCCTGAATGCTCTGAATGGAAGCCAATGGTTCAGCGTGCTCGATCTACGATCCGGGTACTATCAGGTACTCATGAATGCAGAGGATCAGGAGAAAACAGCCTTCATCTGCCCCCTGGGGTCCTACCAATTTACACGTATGCCTCAAGGTATATGTGGGGCCCCTGCTACCTTCCAAAGACTGATGGAGAAGACTATCGGGGACATGAACCCTCGGGAGTGTCTCGTCTACCTGGACGACATCATTGTCTTCGGAAGTACCCTGGAAGAGCACGAAGAGAGGCTGCTTAAAGTGATAGACCGTCTTGGGAAGGAAGGGTTGAAATTGTCCCTAGACAAGTGCCGGTTTTGTCACACCTCGGTGACCTACGTAGGGCACATCGTGTCTGCTCAAGGAATCGCCACCGACCCAGCCAAAGTAGAAGCGGTCGTGAACTGGCCGCATCCCGAGAATGTCACGGAACTACGATCCTTCCTGGGGTTCTGTGGGTATTACCGTCGCTTCGTGGAAGGGTACTCTAGTAGAGCTAAACCCCTAAACAATCTGTTGAAGATATACCCCGAAGATACAGGGAGGAAGGCCGTATCGGCCCGCCAACCATTTGGTGATAAATGGACGTCTGAGTGTGAACAGGCCTTCCTGAAATTGAAGAAGTGCCTGACCGAAGAGCCGGTGCTTGCGTATGCTGATCCCGAACAGCCATACGTTCTGCATGTGGATGCCAGTCTCAATGGACTGGGTGCCGTCCTGCACCAGAAGCACCCCGAGGGCCTTCGGCCTGTAGCCTACATCAGCCGCAGTCTGACACCCAGTGAACAGAAATACCCCGTCCACAAGTTGGAGTTCCTGGCTCTCAAGTGGGCGATCACCGAGAAGCTCCACGATTACCTTTACGGTGTTACGTTTGAGGTAAGGACGGATAACATCCCCTCACATACATCAATACCTCGGCCAAATTGGATGCAGCAGGACACCGATGGCTGGCAGCCCTGAACAATTACCGATTCTCCCTGAAGTATAAGCCGGGGCCCTTGAATGTCGGGGCTGATGCCCTCTCCCGACGGCCAGGGCTAAGTGCTACTCAAGATGATGAGGAATGGGAAGAACTCCCAGGACCAGGGGTGCGAGCTATGTGTAGCACTGCTGCCATCGTCAATGATCAAGTGGCCTTCTCAGAATTACGGGTTGTGGATTCCTTGGGATGCCAGTCGCAGGCTATCCCAGCTGCCTACTGCCATCAAAAAGGGATGAACATAACTCATGACAAAGTGCTACGGTGGAAAGATCTGGTAGACTAACAAATACGAGATCCTGTCGTTAGTATAATTAGGCAAGTCGTTGAAAAGAAGAATCCAGCCCTTCTGAAGCGTGCTCCCAACGACTTGGTGGCCTCGCTCATGCGGGAAGTGGACAGGTTCGAAATCGATAACTGCTTACTCTATCGGGTGGTGCAATACCACAACCACCCGGATAGACGACAACTAATCCTCCCTAAGAACTTGCAATACATGGTGTTGAAGTCCCTACATGATGAGCATGGACATCTCGGTGTAGAAAAGACCTTTGGGTTTGTCAGAGACCGCTTTTTCTGGCCCAAGATGCGAGAGGCCGTAGAACGCCACTGTCGCCATTGTGCTCGGTGTATACAACGCAAGACCCTGCCTACCAGAGCAGCACCCATGGGCCATCTGAAGAGTTCTGGCCCAATGGACCTTCTGTGTATGGACTTTCTGTGCATTGAACTTGGTAGCCGGGGAATATGCAACGTGCTGGTCATCACGGACCATTACACCCGGTATGCCCAGGCCTTCCCCACGAAAGATCAGAAAGCTATCACAGTGGCAAAAATATTATGGGAGAAGTACTTTGTGCACTACGGTCTTCCAAACCGCCTTCACTCAGAACAAGGTCGGGATTTTGGGAGCACGCTGATCCGAGAACTGCTCAAAATGCTGAACATCGCCAAATCACGAACGACCACGTATCACCCCGAAGGAGATGCGCCGCCAGAACGATTTAATCGAACCTTACTGGACATGCTCGGAACTCTACAGAGTGCTCAGAAAACTGAATGGAGTCGACACGTGGAGGCCCTGGTGCATGCGTACAATTGTACCCGACACGAGTCAACTGGATTCTCCCCATACTTCCTCATGTTTGGGTGAGAGGCGAGATTGCCAGTGGATGTACGTCTTAGAGTCTCGACGGATGGGATACACAATGCTACCCATTTCAAATACGTGCAAAGACTTAAAGACAGCTTGCAGCATGCCTATCAACAGGCCGAGAAGTCTACAGCTAAGCTGAATACTGTCAATAAAAGGCGATACGATCATAAGGTCAAATATCGGGAGCTTCGTCCTGGAAACGCTGTGTTGCTTCGAAATCTGGGAGTCCCAGGAAAACACAAATTGGCCGACCGATGGAGAGACGGTGTATATGAAATAGAATCTCAGATGCCTGGCCTCCCGGTCTATCGCATCAAAGACACTGAAGGCTGGGTAAAGGTATGGCACCGTAACCATCTTCTCCCCATTCCACAAGTGGGAGATGAGGAAGCAGAAATACTGGCCACACCGCTCAACGGTGAGTTCGACTTATCAGAGATGGGTCAAGAGACTGTAAATAACGAAACCCACTCTGAAACTCCTGAAGACCCTCTGGAAGGACCCTCTCAAAGGGACTACTCCACAGAAGGGGCATCTCCCGGAGGAGCTACGAGTAAAGGGCCCCGTAGGCCAACGCCTACTAAGGTGGCACCAACAGGCCAGCCTTTGGATCCACAGAACCCGTGCTTTGTGCCAAACAGAGACTGTTCAGAGACATTTCTCCCCTCAAGGGAAGAGGCTGAGCCTCAGGACTGTGTTTACTACTCCCCCGAGGGAGTTGCAGAAGAACAGCTCCGAAGGAGCCAAAGAGTCAGGTACCCTCCAAATCGGGTAAACTATGATCAAATTGGGGCACCCCATTATGAGGCTCAGCAGTGGTCTCAGAGCAAAATCCAATCTGTGATTGTGATGCTCACAGAATTGTGCAACATCGTATAAAGTCAATGCGAATGTGCTAAGTTATATATTGAACTGCATTTTTATTATATAATTTCTGTACGTAGTTGAGTTATGTATCCCAAGCGAGGACGTTGGGGTTTTTACCAGGGGGAGGATGTAGCCAGGTCCCCTTTTGTGCCGCGATCCCCCCTCCTCTTACCTCCGCTGCCGGGGGTCTCTCGATAGACCCGCCGGCACTTCTAGAGGGTGGGGGCCGAGCAGGGAGCACTCTGCGTAGGAGGACATCACGGCGGATCCAAAAAACAGTGGTATAGCGGCACCCGTGGCTGGAGCCAGGGCAGGTATCGTTATAAAGTGCACCAACAGAGTACTCACACGGGACTAGTGGCTGCGCAGTCAAACACATCTATATCACTTGAAGGGACATATTGTGTGGGGTTACTGGACACGGGGTGGGATCACCCGGTGGAAGGAGGTTGCGTCCTGTGAGATGCAGTAGTTAGTGTCTCCTCTAGGGAGGGACACCTGGTTATCATATGCACAAGTACGTTTGCAATAGTAAAGTCATTGGTTGGTTTACATGCTGTGTGTGTAGTGATATATATATATATATATATATATATTGTCCTGCGAGGAGCCACTCCCCCTCTGGTGGGAGCCATCGCAGGTGGAGGCGCTGCACCGAGTACGAGGTTACTCATAGTATTATACGTGCCCCAGGTTTCCCGTGGCGGAAGCTCAGTCCTCCTGTGAGCCTAACAGGTAAAGCATCACACCTGGTAACATTAAGTTCCCCGCACACACACACTATATGCGATTGGGTGGGGGAATACTCGTTACATATATTTTAAGTATATATATATATACTTAAAATGCTTGCACTGCAAAACACTAATTGAAATATGTGACTTAAAAGAAGGATATAGAATTCACCAGCCACACTCTAGTAAAAAATGGTATATACTTAAAATAAACCATTAAAAAAAAAAAAAAGACATTGCCAATGATTATAGGAATATCATCGGCATATTTTTAGGGGAAAAAAATACATATTAATTAAATGGAATATACAGTATGGGATTATCCCTTTTATAGGAAAAACATAAAATCTTGCTTTTTTGTTTAAGTGAAAGACATTTGAATTTTCTCTCACACTGCTGAGGTGTATCAGTCTCCAGTGTTTCTGAGGCAGCTGGCATGTTAGTTAAGAAGTTGTGATTTACCATGGAAACTAACCCTTTTTTTCATACTCTTATCCTGAGCTCTTGAAGGGAGGCAGGATAAAGGTGTTGTGTGATTTGTTGAGATATAATCGGTGTCCTGCACTTCCAGTTTTAATCAATTCAACATTTATGTCTGAGTGCTGAAAGATAAGAGGAGATGGTAGAGATGCTGTGGCCGTGATTTTCATCTGCAAAATCTCATCAAATGAATTGGCATGCTATGAATTTCTCTGAACTACTCTGTAAAATGACTCAGAAAAAAATATCCCTCCAAGGTTTTTGTTAACCAGGGCAGAGCAAGCTGAACAGTGCAGAGCTGCAAGACGAGCTCGCAATGGAGAGTTAAATATACAGATGGGAACAAGTAACAACAACAAAAAAGTCTGATGTACTAAAATATGGTCTTATAATAGAGTAAAAGATAATTAAAGTTAAAGTACCTTATTATTATGTGTGTAGGGTTGCCAGGTGGCTTGTCCAAAAATACTGGACACCCACGCCCCCCCGAACACATATAAAAAATACCCCCACACTCCCCAAATACATTTTAAAAATACCCCCACCCCCCCCAAATACATTTTAAAAATACCCCACGCCCCCTGAATACATTTAAAAATACCCCCACCTCCCCCCAAATACATTTAAAAATACCACCTCCCGCAAAATACATTTAAAATAAACCCCTTTTCCCCAATACATATAAAATATACCCCCACCCCCACAATACATATAAAATATACCCCCACCTCCACAATACATATAAAATATACCCCACCTCCACAATACATATAAAATATACACCCACCTCCCCAATACATATAAAATATACCCCCACCTCCACAATACATATAAAATATACCCCCACCCCCACAATACATATAAAATATACCCCCCCCCCCCCAATACATTTAAAATATCCCCCCACCATCATGATCTCATCTCCCCAGCTGGCCCCATCACCATCTCATCTCCCCCCCCCCATTAACATCTTATTCACCCCATCATCATCTTCTCACCCTGTCCCCCCCAGCCTCTCACCCTGTCCCCCCATCCTCTCACCATCTCCCCCTGGCCCCCCCATCCTGTCACCATCTCATCCTGGCTCCCCCCATCCTCTCACCATCTCACCATGGCTCCCCCCATCCTCTCACCCTGGCTCCCCCCATCATCTCACCATCTCCCCCTGGCCCCTCCATCCTCTCACCATCTAACCCTGGCTCCCCCCCATCCTCTCACCATCTCACCCTGGCTCCCCCCATCCTCTCACCCTGGCTCCCCCCATCCTCTCACCCTGGCTCTCCCCCCCATCCTGTCACCATCTCATCCTGTCACCATCTCACCCTGGCCCCCCCATCCTCTCACCCTGGCTCCCCCCATCCTCTCACCCTGGCTCTTCCCCCCATTCTGTCACCATCTCATCCTGTCACCATCTCACCCTGCCGCCCCCATCCTCTCACCCTGGCCCCCCATCCTCTCACCCTGGCCCCCCCATCCTCTCCCCGTGGCCCCCCCATCCTCTCACCCTGCCCTCTCCATCCTCTCATCCTGCCCCCCCCCCATCCTCTCACCATCTCACCATCTCACCCTGCCCCCCCCATCCTCTCACCCTGGCTCCCCCCATCCTCTCACCCTGGCTCTCCCCCCCATCCTGTCACCATCTCACCCTCCCACCCTCTCACCATCTCACCCTGGCTCCCCCATCCCCCAATCTGTGTCCTTATCTTATTGCCAGGAAGGACACAGACTTCTCTGGGCCGCCGGAGTGTGGGTTCCGCCCCACTGTCCTCTGATTGGAGGAGAGGAGAGCCAATCAGGGACAGGCTGCACAGACTCACGAGTGCTCCTGCCCGCCTCCAGTCTTAGCACTGCCTGCCGCACCTGCCCTCGCGCTTGCGCTGCCCTCTCCGCAAACATGGTAATACCGGACACATAGGTATTACCTCCAATTTTATACCGGACAGGCAACGGAATTACCGGCCTGTCTGATTGAAAACCGGACACCTGGCAACCCTATATGTGTGTCTGTATCTGGAAAGGAATATGTATTAGAGAGCTGTTTATCAGTAACTAGTTTGGCACTGGTTATTTTAACCTTTTATATGTGTCTGAGGTTGCAATTAGCAAGGCCAAATCTAGACCCCCTATTGAAAAAGTTGTAAGTGGGATAACAATAGGGATGGGAGAAGCTGTCAAAATCCGTTTCCCGGAATTCTGCGGATCAGAATGACAAAATTCGTCCAACACACACTAAAATTCGCATGCGGATTACATACGTGGATGTATTAAAATCCGTCATTGAATACAAGACGGCCGGATTTTTAAGAATTGGTTGCGGATTGTTAAAAAAGAACACACACACACAGAACTTTCTCATTTTAGACATTTTAAAAACACATTCTCTGACACAATGAAAAACAAGGTGAACCACAGCTGTGACAGTGGTGTTAGCCATCAACTGGTTTAGCTCACAATGCTAGATGGTTGTGGGTTCTAATCCTATTGGGTTTGACACTAACCAGTCATTGGGTCAGGGCCTTAGGCTTATTGTCAACTCTATATTGTTGGTATGGGAATCCTTTAAGGAAGTGTGGGACGGGACTCATTTAAATATATTTTTTATAGCATTCGCATTGTCCCAGCTGGGTACCTCGTGCTCCTTTTGAAGCGAAGGCATGTCTCCCTAATTTATTTGGAGGGATGTTTGAGGGGGACATATTTAAAACTGACATCTGCCAATAAAAGGTGCGCATGCTCCTTTTCTGGAAAACAGATTCTTAATCCATGTTCGGATTGTTAAAAATTAGTCCGGAAACAGGTTGTTCTTAGTTTTTGAAAAAATTCTTTTTTTTAAATTGTGGATCGCTCTCTTGGAGTGATCAGCGCATCAAAGGAACTGGCTGATCCGAGGCAGATCCAAATCCCCCCCCCCCCCAAAAGTGCCTAAGGACCCATTCATGAGCATAAAAGGAATGCATTGTAGTCTGTGTGTTATCCTGCTTCTCTTAGTATTGAATAGAGCCCTAGGTAAGAAGTGACAGAGAAAGGGGGGTGTCAGATGTATTATTATTCCTGTAAAGGCAGAAGCGAAAACTGATAGGAAGGTCCCAGAGCATGAACACTATTGCATAACAGCAGAATTCCATTAGCAATATGAGCATGTGAATTAGAACAGGTGGCATTATTCATCTGGTGACATGTAGTGTTCCTGAATGTTCTCTGTGTAGCCATAGAAAGAAAATCAGATCAAGCTGGAAAAAGCTTGTTTGTACAAGGTTTCGCATACACGCGGAAAAGTGCTTTGCAATAAAACACCTAGCCTGGCTGAAGGTCTGGTACAATTTCTCACTGTTTTGTGATTAATTGCAAAAAACTCTGATAAGCTACTGTAAGTACAATAAAGGTGACTACACCTGTAAGGGAGGATACCATCGAACAGTAGTTGTCATTCAGCCTTTTGAAACCATTCAAATTCATTTTGTGGCTCAGTGGAATCCCTAATAAATTGTGACTGTAATGGCAGCATACTTGCTCTATGTACATAAAAATACTGTTGATCTTGTTGGGCATATATATATATATATATATATATATATATATATATATAACTGTGTGTTAACTGTATATGTATATTTAGTAATATGATTGGATATTGAATGTATATCTTAGTTTTATTTTATCATCTCCTCCAATTCTTTCAGGGTAAATATCTGTATTTTATGTAATTATGTTTTCTATAGTGTTGGTAGCACGGATAATGATTGCAGCTGAGTAGGGGTGTTTTTTCATCAATTACCATCATTGGAGTGTGTATATAATACCGGACCTCCCCCCTCACGTTATCCCTTTGAAAAAGTTAGCCGAGACTCACGAAACGCGTCAGGGAGCGTCGTGACGTCAGACACACTGACATTGAAGTCTACATCCAGCGCAGGAGCGGACTGATCCTAGCGCTAGTGCTGCAGGCACTACCTATACGGAACTTTTTGTCTGTGACTATTCACAGCACACCAGCCCTGGGAAACTGCTGGTACGCTGCTCGTTCGCCAACGGAGCCTGGGAATGCCCCCAAAGTCTGCATTTTGACCGGATGACTTACATCAGTCCTGGAAATCTGCTGAGACGCTGCTCCTTCACCAACGGAGCCTGGGACTGCCCCAAGAGCTTGCAGTTAGACCGGATGGTGGTGATTATTATCACATATGCTTGATTTTATTGTACTTCTTGTAAGTGCGTTTTTTACCCCTCCCTCCCCCCTCCCCTTCATTAAATATACTTTTATACGCTATGGGCGTGCGCTCTCTCCTCTTTTTTCCTTTTTAGATATCCTGTGGACGTGGTAGGTCCACACTGAGAGCTGCCGGAGACCCTACATACCAGCACCCATATTCATCATCGGAACTATTTGAGGACTGGTTTATCCTTTCATTTGCTTTTTTTCATGTGTTGTTGTTGTATGTTTGTTATGGGCCTATCTTATGGTTATAGGTCTGTATACCTTTACAACATTGCTTAGACTATTTAGGTTATACATCAGATATTTCTACATAGACATACATAATATATATGTTCCTTTAAGGCGCAGCTTTTTTCCTTCTATATATATATATATATATATATATATATACACACACACACGAGCGTGCGTGCGTGCGTGCGTGTGTGTGTGTGTATATATATATATATATATATATATATATATATATACACACAGTGGTCGACAAATCACCAAAAAATCTACTCGCCAAACAAAAAATTCTACTCACCACCTAGTACCGCCCGGGGCGTGCAAATGTATAGGTTTGTCGAATACTGTGTGTATATATATATATACATGTAGAGGTATCAGTACCGTGTTAGCCGAGCTTCAATAATCAAAAAATAAATAGATGATACCGTTCTGTGGCTAACGAAATGCTTTTATTTGTGCGAGCTTTCGAGATACACTGATCTCTTCTTCCGGCGATGTTACAATGAATGAAGCAAGGATAACTTAAAAACAGTGTCTATTGGAATGTTATCTGTTCTTGTCCTTCCCCCGTGTGGATGTGTTTTATGGCTAGAGGTGTCAAAGGGTAACTGAAAGCAAGTGAAGAAAGAGTGTGTATGTGTATCAGTGTGAATAAAAATGAATGGAGAGCCCACAGTATAAACAGTGCTCTACACAAGGTGTGTGTGGAGTGAGAGGGCTATAAATGGTGTGGGTGGGTGTGGAAATGTGAGAGTTTGTAGCACAACTAAAAGTGTGTGTGGATACTATGTGGTCCCTATTGGTGTATATGGATGGAAAAATAAGGAGTATTAGTATGTGTGAGAGACAGCTGTGTGTGCATACATATAGCACAGTATGTACAGACATGGCCTTTAGCGCTCATGGGAAGAGAGTTCGCTAGTGTCAGTAATGACTCATAAAATTTCGATCTCTGTTTAGACCACTGCTAAGTGTCCCGAACAGTTGCATAAATTTGTATTCATGCAACCGTCTCTCTTTCGGGGTTTTAAGATTACCTTTGAGTATGGCAACCCTCAGATCGTTCATCTTATGGCCAGAGTCAGAGAAATGTTCGCCAACAGGACTGTCTCTTGTTCCGCGTGTGATGCTGTGGCGATGCAGGTTCATTCTCTTGTTTAGCCCCTGTCCTGTCTCACCTATAGGTCCTGTGTCCTGTCTCACCTATCTCGAAAGCTCGCACAAATAAAAGCATTTCGTTAGCCACAGAACGGTATCATCTATTTATTTTTTGATTATATATATATATATATATATATATATATATATATATATATATATATATATATATACAGTGTTCGACAAACCTATACATTTGCTCGCCCCGGGCGAGTGGATTTAACCCCCGGGCGAGTAAATATTGGCCCAAGCAGCACACGTTTGGTACTAGGTGACGAGTAGATTTTTTTGTGTGGCGAGTAGATTTTTTGGTGATTTGTCAACCACTATCACCTTGCATGCAGTGCTCCCACTGCAGCAAGCGATTCTGGGAGATGACATGCAAATGAGCACACAATGTGTTACCTTTTGCCTGTAATATCCATTCACATGGAGCTCATTTAAGCTGATGTAAAGCTGTTCACACAGCTTTTAAACACAGCATGGGACTAGCAAAGCAAGTTTAAACCACTCACAGACATGTTTCAACCTTGATGGGTATCATCAGTGCTAGGTTGGTTTATACTTGCTTTGAAATATTTCTAGGCTGGGTAGGTTTACCATACATTTTAAGGTATGGTGGGGAAAAAATATATATATATTTATTTATATATATTTTTTAACAAGCTAACAGTTTTTTATTACCTATGATTTATAACATTACAGTATAACATTGGATAGCATTGTTGAATTACTACATTTACAAAATGGTGAAATATATATATTTGGTCTGCCGTTTCCCCCTTTTTCTTAGCAAACGTCCTGCGGAACCCTAGTGTTGCACTGGACAAATGTTAAAAAAAAACTACTTTTAATTACTTAAAAGCCATAAATAAAGTGCGGGATGGAAGCATGTTGCAGGGGAAAAGAAGCTTTGTAGCTTGAGGATATACAGTAGACTCAAGTGCGCTGCACTTTTTTTTAATAAACAAATGGACGTTGTACATCTTATTAGAATAGTATTAACAGCACATTATTTTTGCATAACATTCTACTTCCCCTAACTTGACATTCAGTGCGTCTCAGTATTACTCTGAACCAGACCCATGGAAGTACGGATTAAATTAATGCTATGTTACATTAGTTAAGTCTATTTCTACTATCTATTTGTAGTGTTACACCATCAGGACACTGCTAAGGCCTTATTTCAGTGCATGGATGTGAGTAACGCCAAGTTTAAGTATGACCTAAGTCAGCGATACGCAAACTGGGGGGCCGCCCCCTTGGGGGGGGCGCAAGATTATGTAGGGAGGCGCGGGCTGCGTGCGGGGAAACCTGGGGCGGGCAGAGCTGTGCACGGGCAGCCAGAAGCTCCGTGCTGCTGCTTCTATGCTCTGTCTTGCAGAGGAGACGGGGCCTTGCTGCGGGGCCTTCCCTGCACACAGACAAGCCCTCCTCCTCCTGTCTGTTACCCGCCCGTTTTCAGCAGCACATGGAGGAACCTGAGCAGGCTTAGTTACTCCCTCCCCCCCCTCGTGTGTGTGTGTGTGTGTATATATTTATATATATATATATATATATAGAGAGAGAGAGAGAGAGACTGCAGTGTATATGTATATAGAGGGGGACTGCAGTGTATGTGTATATGTATGTAGCCATGTGTAAAATTGGTGTACAGATCTCTCTCATGCTGGTAGTAAATCCTGGTAAGAAGGCAGGGTTGCCAATAACTATCATGGAGGTTTGCCCTCAAACCCTGGTGAAGTGTCATATGTAGCAAAGGAAGTGACAACATGCTTTGTGTCCACTGTTAGTGACATAGAGGTGGGTCTTTTCTGGAGTCTATATGACACCGCACTGCCTAAAGTTAGTCTGTTCTAGTTCTGTTTGGGTTCATGTCAAGTGTCTGCAGCAGTTCAAGTCTGTCTGTCAGAGAGTCTAGTACAAGCTGAATACACACTGTGTCCAGGGACCTGGCACAGTTGGTGGTCTCCCTTAGGGGAGAGGTGGAGAGCAACTCAATTAAGAGAGGAGGAACCTTCTGAATGGAGTACCTCATGGAAATGAGCGGCTAAGTACGACTGCTATGATGGGCAGTCTGCCAGAGGAGATGACATTAAAGATGCCCTGGTTCAAAAGATCCCTTCTGTGTGAGTGTGGAGTTATTCAGCAGAAGGATGCACCAAGAAGGAGTTCCCCATCAGATACTTCCCCCTGCTGCCGTAGGGATCCTGATGGGGTGGAGGCGCTATACCGAATGTGAGTAGGACTCAGAACACTACCTCAGACGCCTGTCATGGTGATATTCCCCATTACCAACCAGCGGGAGATTCAGGAATCCTGTTACCAGCAGTTGCACCACATATCACACATCCATGTAATTGGGGGATTTTCTACATATGGGTCAGGATTAGAAGGGCCCAGGGAAAAAACCGTTACATGTATATAGAGGGGGACTGCAGTGTATGTGTATATGTATATAGAAGGGGAATGCTGTGTATGTGTATATAGAGGAGGACTGCAGTGTGTGTATGTGTATGTGTATATAGAGGGGGACTGCCGTGTGTGTATGTGTATATAGAGGGGGACTGCAGTGTATATGTATATAGAGGGGGACTGCAGTGTATGTGTATATCATATGTATATAGAGGGGGACTGCAGTGTATGTGTATATCATATGTATATAGAGGGGGACTGCAGTATATGTGTATATAGAGGGGGACTGCAGTGTGTGTGTATGTGTATATAGAGGGGGACTATAGTGTGTGTGTATATAGAGGGGGACTACAGTGTGTGTATGTGTATATAGAAGGGGACTGCAGTGTGTGTATGTGTATATAGAGGGAGACTGTAGTGTGTGTGTGTGTGAGTGTGTGTGTGTGTGAGTGTGTGTGTATATAGAGGGGGACTGCAGTGTGTGTGTGTGTGTGTGTGTGTGTGTGTGTGTGTGTGTGTGTGTGTGTAAGTGTATATAGAGGGGGACTGCAGTGTGTGTGTGTGATTGTGTGTGTGCTGTGTGTGGGTGTTGTGATTGAATGCAGCAGTGCACAAACTGAGGGCGGGACGCCCCAGGCGCAAGATTATTTAGGTGGGGCACGTGTGGCAAAACCTGGGTGCGCAGGCGAAAAAGTTGTGCGTGGGCGGCCAAGAAGATTTGCGCGCGCGGGCAGCCGAAGATGTGTGAGAGCGGCCGAACAGAATAGTGCAGGTGGCGGCCATGTGATTCGGAGGTACGGGGGAGGAGCACGCCCCAGCGCTGTGATGTCAAACGCCCCTCCTTCCGGTGTCTGCCGTGCAATAACGCTGTGTTGCTGCTCTCCTCCGCTGGCAACCTGCTTCGCTGCGATCCTCTGCAAGTGAAAGGGTAGGCTGCCACTATATCAATCATACTGTGAATGTACAGAAATAATAAAAAAAAGTGTAAACACTTCCCCGCTCGTGCTTGCAAAATTATGCAGGACACGCTGTGCTCATGCTTGGAGAGTTGGTGATGTCACCGCTTTCAGCGGCTGCGTCCAGGGTGAAGGGAAGAGCAGAGCGAGCGAGCTGGCGCTCATGCACAGTGACGTCACGTGCATGTAAGCAGGAGACCAATCTTGTCCTGCTAGAAGAAATTTGCGAGCGGTGGGGGGGCGTGTCAGTGGGACGGGGGCGTGTCAGTGGGACGCGGGGTGGCGTGTCAGTGGGACGGGGGGCTTGTCAGTGGGACGCGGGGGGGCGTGTCAGTGGGACGCGGGGGGGCATCTATTGCAGTAACATATATATCCATATACTGTATATAAATATATATCCCCTCTCTCCCCCTCCCGTCTCTGCATCTTCCCCTGCTCTCACCCCCCTGCCCCCTCTCTCAACCCTGCTCTCTCCACCCTCCCCTCTCCCCCCTCCTCCCCCTCTCTCTCCCCCTCCCCCCTCTCTCTCTCATCCTCCCCCTCTCTCTCCCCCCTCCCTCTCTCCCACCCCCTCTCTCCCCCATCTCTCTCTCCCCTGTTCTCCCACCCTCCCTGTGCTCTCTCCCGCCCGCCCGCCCCCCTGCGCTCTCTCCCTCCCCCCTGCGCTCTCTCCCTCCCCCCTGCGCTCTCTCCCTCCCCCCTGCGCTCTCTCCCTCCCCCTGTGCTCTCTCCCTCTCCCCCTGCGCTCTCCCTCCCCCCACGCCCTCTTTCTCCCTCCCCCCTCGCCCTCTCTCTCCTTCCCCCCGCGTCCTCTCCCTCCTCCCCCGCGCTCTCTCTCCCTCCCCGCGCACTCTCTCTCCCTCCACTGCGCTCTCTCTCCCCCCCACGCTCTCTCTCCCCCGCGCTCTCTCTCTCCCCCCACGTGCTCTCCCCTCCCCCCTACGCGCTCTCCCCCTCCCCCCACGCTCTATCTCCCCCCGCGCTCTATCTCCCCCCGCGCTCTCTCCCTCCCCCTGCGCTCTCTCTCTCCCTCCCCCCGCGCTCTTTTCCTCCCCCGTGCTTTTTCCCTCCCCCGCTCTCCCACCCCCACCCCTCTCTCTCCCCGACCCTCCCTCCTCTCTCTCCCCGACCCTCCCCTCTCTCTCTGCCTGACCCTCCCCCTTTCTCTCTCCCCGACCCTCCCCTCTCTCTCCCCCCTTGCTTTCTCTCCCCCCTCCCTCCTCTCTCCCCCCCTTCCCTCCTCTCTCTCCTTCCCTCCTTCCCCCCCCTTCCCTCCTCTCTTCCCACTTCTCCCCCCCTTCCCTCCTCTCTCCCCCCATTCCCTCCTCTCTCCCCCTTCCCACCTCTCTCCCCCCCTTCACACCTCTATCTCCCCTTCCCACCTCTCTCCCCCCCTTCCCACCTCTCTCCCCCCCTTCACACCTCTATCTCCCCTTCCCACCTCTTTCCCCCCTTCCCACCTCTCTCCCCCCTTCCCACCTCTCTCCCCCCTTCCCTCCTCCCTGCCCCCTTCCCTCTACTCTCCCCCCTTCCCTCCTCTCTCCCCCCTTCCCTCCTCTCTCCCCCTTTCTCCCCCCCTTCCCACCTCTCTCCCCCTTCCCATCTCTCCCCCCCTTCCCACCTCTCTCCCCCCCTTCCCACCTCACTCCCCCCCTTCCCACCTCTCTCCCCCCCTTCCCACCTCTCTCCCCCCCTTCCCACCTCTCTCCCCCCTTCCCTCTCCCTCCCTCCCTTCCCTCTCCTCTCCCCCCCCTTCCCTCCCCTCTCCCCCCTTCCCTTCCCTCCCCTCTCCCCCTTCCCTCCCCTTCCCTCCCCTCTCCCCCTTCCCTCCCCTCTTCCCTCCCCTCTCTCCCCCGCTTCCCACCTCTCTTCCCCATTCCCTCACCTCTCTCCCCCCCTTCCCTCTCCTTCCCTCCCCTCTCCCCCCCTCCCCTCTCCCTCCTTCCCTCCCCGCTCCCCCCCTCTCCCCCCTCCCCTCTCTCTCCCCTTCCCTCCCCTCTCTCCCCCCCCCTTCCCACCTCTTTCCCCCCCTTCCCACCTCTCTCCCCCCCTTCCCTCTCCATCCCTTCACTCCCCTCACTACCACTTTGTTTTACCCCCCCACCACCACTTTGTTTTACCCCCCCCACCACTTTGTTTTACCCCCACCCACCACCACCACTCCATTTTACCCCCCCCGTTCACATCTCTCCGTTTTCCGTTTTGTGTCCCCCCCTGTTTCGTGTGTCCCCCCTGTTTCGTGTCCCCCCCGTTTTGTGTCTCCCCCCCCCGTTTTGTGTGTGTCCCCCCTGTTTCGTGTCCCCCCCCCCCTCCCTGTTAGAGGACAGCAACCAATGCAAGCTCCCAATTCTTGTATTGCATTGGTTTTGCCTTGCTGTCCTCTGACAAAATTTGGTCATGTGATCTGAAATCGGAGCTACAGTACAGATTCAAATTTTTGAAACTCTTGAATCTGAGCACCGAGGACAGCTCACGGGCACACGCAGGAGGGAGCTCACGCAGGCCACACACATTGTTGCAATGTGTCTCATCGTGGCCAGCGTGAGCGCTCGCACCAGCTCAGCGCCACCCTGGACGCAGCCTAATTTTGCAAGAGCGAGCTGTTGAAGTATGTAAGTAGGCTGCGCTTATAGTGCCAGCGATGCGACATCGCCTGAAAAAAAATGCATTGTCGCTGCCACGTGCACTTATAGTAAGCGTGACGTTTCGACGCGATTTTTTGAAGCCGCAATATTTTATTTTTCAGGGGCTGTCGCCTCATGTGACAGCCCCTGAACCAATCAATGGCCTGGTCGCCCGCACCGCCGCCGCAAAGCAAAATACAACTTTCGCTAGCGGTGAAGGGTGACGTCGCGGTCGCTACATGCGCGGCCTTAGACATATTTGTATTTACATTGTATACCGTTTAATAAAGGTTTTTTTTTCATGTGATTTTGATTACATCAGGCAGGGGGGGGCCCGAGAAATTTCATGGATAAAAAGGGGGGCTCGGCATAAAATGTTTGCTCACCCCTGACCTAAGTAACGTCCCACGTTAACCTTACTGGAGTTTGGTGGATATGATAATGCCTAATTTGCATGTCACTATCACTAACGGCCGTTAAACGCTATGCACTTTACCAGAAAAAACATTGCTAAACATTGGTCTTAACGTTAGGTTAACGTCATGTTAAATAACTTAATAGAGCTTTGTGGATCTGGGCCAAAGAGTGTTATGTATTGTATTGTATTGTATGTCTTTATTTATATAGCGCCATAAATGTACATAGCGCTTCACAGTAGTAATATATGTCATATAAATAACAAATAACATAAATAACAGATCATGGGAATAAGTGCTTCAGACATACTGTAAAAGTAACATTAAGGAAGGAGTCCCTGCTCCGAGGAGCTTACAATCTAATTGGTAGGTAGGGAGAACGTACAGAGACAGTAGGAAGGAATACTAGTAAGTGCGTCTGCAGGGGGCCAAGCTTTATGTGTCATGTGTCCATGATTATCCAGTGCTACTCATATGCTTCTTTAAGCAGATGTGTCTTAAGGTGGGTCTTAAAGGTGGATAGCGAGGGGGCTAGTCAGGTATTGAGGGGAAGGGCATTCCAGAGGTGTGGGGCAGAAAGTGAGAAAGGTTTAAGGCGGGAGAGAGCTTTAGATACAAAGAGGGTAGAAAGAAGACATCCTTGAGAAGAACGCAAGAGTTGTGAGGGTGCATAGCGAGAAATTAGGGCTGAGATGTAATGAGGGGCAGAAGAATGTAAAGCTTTAAAAGTGAGCAGGAGAATTGAGTGTGAGATACGTGATTTAATCGGAAGCCAGGAGAGGGATTTCAGGAGGGGAGATGCGGAGACAGATTTAGGAAAGAGTAGAGTGATTCTGGCAGCAGCGTTTAGGATAGATTGTAGGGGAGACAGGTGAGAGGTAGGAAGGCCGGACAGCAGGAGGTTGCAGTAATCGAGACGTGAGAGAATGAGGGCCTGAGTCAGAGTTTTAGCAGTTGAGTAACAGAGGAAAGGGCGTATCTTTGTGATATTGCGGAGGAAAAAGCGACAAGTTTTAGAAACGTTTTGAATATGAGAGGAGAATGAGAGAGAGGAATCAAGTGTGACCCCTAGGCAGCGTGCTTGGGCTACTGGGTGAATGATCGTATTTCCAATAGCAATGTGGAAGGAGGTAGTAGGGCCAGGAATGTGGGGAATTTCTGCTATCTCTACAATTTCACACAGTGCAAATGGCATATACGATGTTGTACAAATGTTTTCCACATCTCTACTAGTGATCTGTTTCGGCATTTGGATGGAGTATTTCTCATTACTTAATATGCGCATCCGATTGGACAGTAGTTATAGGAGAAGATCTGAAGAAGTTTCTCAATGCCATTACTAAGTCCCACTATCTCTTACAGTACTAGGATTTATCAACTTTTGTTAGAAAAGTCGGGTCTGACTATGTGTAAACTCCCTCAGCCAACAAATGGCATTACATCATTTCATAAGAATTTTATTCTACTTTACATTTTATGCAATTAAAAACTTTTTTTTATTTAGTACAATGTTTAGGACCATAACCAGGTGGTGATGCGAGGGCACATACTGGTTCATTGTGTGGACTGTTTTTTCACCTTTCAATCACTTTAAGTTTGCACACTTTTGTATTTCATTCATTTGTGTTCCCCATTTCTTCCTTTTTATATTCTTCCGTGAAACATTAAAAAAAATTTTTTTTTACCTGGATTCTGTATCAATAGCCCTTTTTTCACATCTCATTTTCACTGTCTTTTTGACTATTTATGACACATTATTTCTGTAGGCATTATAGCCACATATTAAACTTTTTAGGAGCACCTTCTAACTTTTTCACGTTACCCCTTTATATATCCTCATAAAATCCAAACTGAACACTGGCCTGGGTGGTCTGAGTAGAGAGCTGAACATGACATATAGAAAATAAGCTGGGAAAACACAGGTTTTCTTCAAAGAGTAAGTGATTTAATAAATAGAGATGATCACGATAAAAGTCTGTTTAGTGGACGGATATGTTGATCCTCGCCACTTATTAAAAAATAAATATATATATATGTATATATACAGTATATATATGTGTGTGTGTGTGTGTGTGTGTGTGTGTGTGTATATATATATATATATAATATATATATGTGGGTGTATATATATATATATATATATATATATATATATATATGTTTGTGTTTTTCTTATATATAATATACATTATTGTTGCATCATTGAAATACAAACCCCAGTCTTTTTCATACACACACACATATGACACTCACGTGATATTTACATGGTGCATCTCTAATTATGACTTCCTAGTCTGAATTTTAAAAAGCTATTAAACATCTTAAATAATTAGACAAATGTTGCAAATAACACAGAATGTGATAATTGGATGAGTGTTTTCTTGTATACATATTTGATATAAACTGGTGCTCCATAGTGCCAATAGTTTACACAAAATGGCAGTACAGTATATATACAGTAAAGAGCTGCACGACCAGTTACCATCTTAGAATTTGCAACGCACGTTAACTTTCAATGCTTGGTACATTTTTCGCAAAATGTGTCATTTTCATTAAAACATATCAGCAAATTTGGCCTGATTTGTGAAATTCAGCGTCAACAATTGCACAGCTCCATAAATAATAATATTTTGTTGAACACTTATTGTACTTGTACTTCATAACCGTAGTGCAATATATTTTATTTATAGCGGTTTCATTCTTGTCTTATTATAGGAGCATATAGAGCAACCCAACCTCCTCGTACTTCATGAAGAGTTAAGAGCTCCCCAAGAACCTGAGGGAGTTGCAATGGACATTCGACATGGATCTATAGATGAAACTGCAGGTCTAAATGAGGTAGGAGAAACAGATTTAAACCTTTTGCTGCACAGTCATAAAGCAAAGCAGCTAAGGGGATAGTCTAAATACTGACTGCGACTAGCAGAGATGGTGCTTTATAATATTTTAGTTTTGTACTAAGCCCAGAATACCTCTAGATTGTTCAACAACTACAAATATTATTTTAAACGTAGCATTTTTTTGGCATCACTTAGAAGAAAATCTGCAATCATGCCATATAGTTGGTTTTGTAGAGATCTGGAACAAATTGCATTTCAGTGATTATATTATCAAATACTATATCTGAGATTTAAATATTCTATCTGATTTAGGACTTTATTATACTGTATATAATTTCATTTTGTTTTACTCATGTAATAAACTAAATAGATGAGGATAAACTTCCCCTACTGTATGTGTAACAGTGCAGGTGTCAGTGATAGAAGGGAAGGGGATCAGAATTGAGAAGGAGAGGGCAGGTTATGACGAATAATTTCAGGAAAAGGAATTTAGGTACATTTACTGTATATGCATGTTGTCATGATTTCTCAGTATATTTGACTCATCCTTTTAATTTTATTCTCACATTCAAAACCTTGTTAAAGTATTACTAAGATTTTAGTAATACCTTGTAATTTTTGGTGAATTACCCTCTATATACTGTATATCTCTAGTTTCATTTTTACTTTAAGTTTGATAACATGCAAATAAATGTTGTTATTTTTTTTTATCATGTGTATGCACCTTAAGATGCAGAGTCTTAATTGAGTGCTCCTGAATATAACCTACTGTTTTAAAATGTATAAAGCATACAGTACATAGGAATTCATGTTTTCTTCCATTGCACTATTTCTATTAGTTACTATTTCCATTACTCTACTCCTATTGTTTTTTTGCAAAGGAAATACTAGACAGTAACTAATACAGGCTACTTTTTTGATATTTTTGTAAAGATGAGTACAGTAGGAAAGAATACATTTTACTGTAAAGTTGAACTGGACTGATACAAAAAATCTGCATCTTTATTTGGACACCTTAATAGCTTAATAGGCCTTAAAGGATTGCTATTCTTACAAGCCCTATTGAGCCTGTAAAATCCTCTGGCATGTGCTATTTCAAAGTGTGGGATCTGCTGAAATATGCATGGTGTCTCCAGGTCACTGAGACCGGAAGTACATGACTTAGGTAGGCCCGATAGGCTCCTGCTGGGGAACAAACACAACAGACAGTATACTGAGTAACAAAGACAACTGACACCGAGCTGGAGGAATAAGGCCACAGCTTTTATTAATAATACAACACAAATTATAACTTGATCCCAGACTGGCCTGTAGCATGTGACATGGTGAGTGGCAGCATCCACCACTGCCCCACAATTCTCCCTACAGCTCCTCACCTAACCCCTGACCCCCTTACCATGGGTCGCCCACTGCAAAGTTCTCCCCCTCCCACCCCTCCTCGTGGGTCCCCCCACTGCAAAACCTCTCTGGTCCAATTGTGAGATTACATGGTACAGTTTGTCTCAGTACAGTAATTCACCATGAACAGCACTGATCTTGTACAAAGTGATTATACCAACATCACATGGTCACTTCCTACAACAAAAAACGCAGGTGGAGGTCAGTGAGACTTAAGGCCATACGCATTTTCTTGCGCATGAGATACTTAGTGGCAATGCAAAGCTTTTTAGAGCTGTATAGCCAAAGTAAAACCAGGGTCTTTTAAGGTTTAAGGGCCTCATGCAGTAAGCGCTGAAAGGCCGTTTTTCGCCATTTTCGCACCAATATTGCCTCTCCGATTCAGTAAGCGCCGATAAGCTCCCAAAATCGGCATTTTTTATAGCCGAAATAAAATTTTCGGCAGCCGGGTGCCGATAAGCCACTTTTTGCCACTTATCGGCACTTTCTGAAACGCGCTCAATTCTAGTAGCCCCGATCAGCTTTTCGCTGCTGATCGGCACTCTAGAATAGAGATTTTTACGGCAATCCGGCCCGCCAACTAAAGTTGGTGGGGGAGAAGCATCGGCAAGGTCGACACTTAGAAAAAATCAGGCCTTTTTCCTGCCTGGGATTGATGCCAGGGGTCGACGGAGCTGATACCCATTAATACCAGCAACGGAGCCCCCCGGCATGCATCTGAGGCAGGAAAAATGCATTTAAAGCCCACTTCATTACCTTAGCAGCTAACCGCTAAGGCAATGAAGGGGTTAACCAGCCGTGCCAGGTTTAGTGTGGGTAGCGGGGGTGGGTGAAGGGGGTATTTGGCCCTTGGTGGCAGTTTAGGGCTTGCGGGGGGGTTGCGGGTGGACTTAACCCCTTCATGACCTTAGCGGTTAATACCGCTACGGTCATGAAGGGGTTAAGCCCTCCCGCTACCCACCGGCAAGCCCTTAACAACCACCATTGGGGCTAATACCCACTTCGCCCACCCCCGCTACCCACAATAAAAAAAATACACACACAACAGCCCCACAATAAATATATATATATATATACAGTGGTCGACAAATCACCAAAAAATCTACTCGCCGAACAAAAAAATCTACTCGCCACCTAGTACCACACGTGTGCTGCTTGGGCCAATAGGAGCTCGCCACGATGTTAAATCCACTTGCCCGGGGCGTGCAAATGTATAGGTTTGTCGAACACTGTATATATATATATATATATATACAATCGAAGTGCGTCTCCTTACCCTCCGTGATGTTCTTCTGGGTGGTGGGAGATTTGAATATTGTGAACTTCTGGTCAGCATTCAAACACTGCTTCGAGAGAGAAGGGGAGAATATGGGGGGGGGAGGGGGAGAAAGGACACTTGTGGGAAGGGAGGCAAGTAGCTCAACCTTTTCTCCTTCTCCATGTCCTCTCGGTTCACTCATCCCTTCTCTTGTATCACTGCATATCACAGTTCTGAATCTCCAAACCGCAACTTGACCCTCTACCTCTGTCTCCTCCTTTCTTGCCGACTGGGCTTCCGTGAGTTCGGCGTCTCCGTGTTTGCGGCTTGCTTCCTCCACACTCACCGCTTCCGCATCACGTGGGGGAGTCACTTCACGTCTCGCGAGACGTTCCACTTAGAAACTGCACTGTGTGTTGTCCAATCACTACTGCAAATTGTAGCAGTCTAGTTGATTGTAAAGCAGATGCTAGGATCGGGAAAAAAAGACTTGCCAACGGTGTACCTCTCTTCAACTTAATAACCCTACGCGTTTCAACATACAATGTCTTCGTCAGGGCAGATGAAAGACTGACTCTCCCTATCTTTATATAGGCACCTCCTCTACAGTTCTAATCATCAACACATGATAATATTACTAATTGAAACATCAATTAACATACTAAATGGACATGGTTTAGATAATATGGAGTACTGAAAAGTATATAACTGAATCAATTCAAATATGGATATCTATTATTAGTATGAAATGTGGGAATCCCATCATTTGACCAAAATTAACCATATTAATTGGTATATAGCAGAATATATAAGAGTCAAGCATTGTTTCAATAACATTCAATTTACATCAATGCTATTGTTAATGTTGTATAACACACAAGAACATCTTAATAACACTATATAAATGTAAACCTTATCATAATCTTTGAAGTTAAAATTGATCTATTTATGTCTTATAGATAGGGAATAAACTTGCATAATTAATTTGAACATTATTTTATATCCACATGGGGGTATATTGTCTATAGTTGGTTAGATATGAAACGTTAGATAAGATCTTCATCTTTTAATCTAATTTGGATTTATTCATGTATATACACAACAATGAGGAAAAATCATTTAATATTTAACACCTACTATTCTATAATTCAAAAAAATACAACTTTGATTCATACATAAGTTATAATCATAATAATTAAATAGAAAATAGTACATTGTATTAATGAGTGGTCACTGGCAATATTAGAAACATTAATTCAGAGAACTTACAATTTATAACTAATTATAGTAAACTAATATAATTATCCAAAATTTCGTTACCATAATTTTCCTAAAAATTATTACTTAGTATGCAGATATAATTAATCAACATTCAATCAAAAATACAGTATTTAAATAATAGTACCAACCTTTAGAGTCAGAATATATAGTGACTAAATATGTTTACTGTGAAAATGTCATAATTCTTAGAACTGATAAATACACAAACATACTCCAATTATGAGAAAGGAACTAATTCATACAATAGACGTTTGACTACATTTTATAATAGATAGAAACATATTAAAATAGACTAATTCTTACATTATAATAGAAATAGGGGAATACATTGAAACATTAATACAAGAGCATATACTGGCCCTTATTAGGATAATGGGAAAGAGAAAGTAACTGAATCGCACAATATAATAACCACATTAGGTATTGGAAACCTCCCTATAAGGGGATATTGAATCTAGAGCAATATTCATGCAGTCTATTAACCCTTGCATGTAAAAAATTAAATGGTACACACGCTTGATAATGTGAGGATATATCCTACAACAATTAAATGTAGATTATGAGAAAGGACATATCACAGTTAATAATTGGCATAACAATAAATGGGAACATAACTAAAAAGGGGTCACAATTGGCAGAGCTACTCTCTCAGAAAAGAACCAAGATCTATATCGATGTTTAGCCCATTAGGGATTAAGGTCTTGAGAGTATATATCCAATGTTTCTCTTTTTGAGATTTGATTGACCTTATTCCCCCCTCTCCAACTATATGACAATTTTTCAATCCCCATAAATTTCAACCCTTGTGGGTTCTGAGCATGATGGTCTTTGAAATGCTTGGAGACGCTGTGCTGAGTGAGACCCTTTTCAATATTGACAATGTGCTCTGCTATACATAGTTTTAGTTTACGGGTTGTTCTTCCCACATATTGTTTGTGACAGGGACATTGTAATACATAAATAACATGATCGGAATTGCAATCAATGAGGTTGTCAATTTCATTGATTTCCTGTGTTATTGTGGACAGGATAGATTTAAATGTTTTTGTTGTATTACAGCTTAATTTACACCCTTTACACCAGGGCTGCACAACACGCGGCCCGCGGGCCGCATGGCCTCTCTGTGTGGCCCTCGATGAGATTTAAAAAAAAAAAAAAAAAACTTTGAAAAAAAAAAAAAACTTTGAAAAAAAAAAAAACTTTGAAAAAAAAAACTTTGAAAAAAACAAAATGGCGGCGATTCCCCGCGGTCCCGGCGCGCATCCGCAGGGCCCGCTCCCGCTCCTTGCTCCCTCCCATCACCCCCACCCCCCGCTCGCAACGTGGGACGGAGGGGGAAGTCACAGCCAGCTGAGCTCTTCTGCGGCCGCTCCCCCCCCCTGATCCGAACTTGGATATGTGCAGGGGGGTGAGGTGAGGTGCAGGGGGTGAGGTGCAGGGGTGGTTGGAGGTGCAGGGGGGTGATGTGAGGTGCAGGGGGTGAGGTGCAGGGGGGTGATTGGAGGTGCAGGGGGGTGATTGGAGGTGCAGGGGGGTGATTGGAGGTGCAGGGGGGTGAGGTGCAGGGGATGTGAGGTGCAGGAGGGGGGGTGATGTGCAGGAGGAGTGATGTGAGGTGCAGGGGTGATTGGAGGTGCAGGGGTGATTGGAGGTGCAGGGGTGATTGGAGGTGCAGGAGTGATTGGAGGTGCAGGGGTGATTGGAGGTGCAGGGGGTGATTGGAGGTGCAGGGGGTGATTGGAGGTGCAGGGGGTGATTGGAGGTGCAGGGGGTGATAGGAGGTGCAGGGGGGTGATGTGCAGGAGGGGTGATGTGAGGTGCAGGGGGTGAGGTGCAGGGGTGATTGGAGGTGCAGGGGTGATTGGAGGTGCAGGGGGGTGATTGGCGGTGCAGGAGTTGATTGGAGGTGCAGGGGGTGATTGGAGGTGCAGGGGGGTGATTGGAGGTGCAGGGGGTGATTGGAGGTGCAGGGGGGTGAGGTGCAGGGGATGTGATGTGCAGGAGGGGGGGTGATGTGCAGGAGGGGTGATGTGAGGTGCAGGGGGTGAGGTGCAGGGGGGTGATTGGAGGTGCAGGGGATGTGATGTGCAGGAGGGGGGGTGATGTGCAGGAGGGGGGGTGATGTGCAGGAGGAGTGATGTGAGGTGCAGGGGGTGAGGTGCAGGGGTGATTGGAGGTGCAGGGGTGATTGGAGGTGCAGGGGTGATTGGAGGTGCAGGGGGTGATTGGAGGTGCAGGGGGGTGATTGGAGGTGCAGGGGGGTGATTGGAGGTGCAGGGGGTGATTGGAGGTGCAGGGAGGTGATTGGAGGTGCAGGGGGGTGATTGGAGGTGCAGGGGGGTGATTGGAGGTGCAGGGGGGTGATTGGAGGTGCAGGGGATGTGATGTGCAGGAGGGGGGAGGTGATGTGCAGGAGGGGTGATGTGAGGTGCAGGGGATGATTGGAGGTGCAGGGGTGATTGGAGGTGCAGGGGGAGAGAGTGATGTGAGGTGCAAGGGGAGAGAGTGATCTGAGGTGCAGGGGGGGAGAGTGATGTGAGGTGCAGGGGGGGAGAGTGATGTGAGGTGCAGGGGGAGAGTGATGTGAGGTGCAGGGGGGGAGAGTGATGTGAGGTGCAAGGGGAGAGAGTGATGTGAGGTGCAAAGGGAGAGAGTGATGTGAGGTGCAAGGGGAAAGAGTGATGTGAGGTGCAGGGGCAGAGAGTGATGTGAGGTGCAGGGGGGGGGAGTGATGTGAGGTGCAGGGGGGGAGTGATGTGAGGTGCAGGGGGGGAGAGTGGTGTGAGGTGCAGGGGGGGAGAGTGGTGTGAGGTGCAGGGGGGGAGAGTGGTGTGTGGTGCAGGGGGGGAGAGTGGTGTGTGGTGCAGGGGGGGAGAGTGGTGTGTGGTGCAAGGGGGGAGAGTGGTGTGTGGTGCAGGGGGGGAGAGTGGTGGGAGGTGCAGGGGGGGAGAGTGGTGTGAGGTGCAGGGGGGGAGAGTGGTGTGAGGTGCAGGGGGGGAGAGTGGTGTGAGGTGCAGGGGGGAGAGTGGTGTGAGGTGCAGGGGGGGAGAGTTGTGTGAGGTGCAGGGGGGGAGAGTGGTGTGAGGTGCAGGGGGGGAGAAGGATGTGAGGTGCAGGGGGGTGGGATGTGTGTGGTGTGCAGGGGGGTATTGTGTGTTTGATGTGGAGAGGGAGTATTATGTGTGTGGGTGAGGGGGAGATGGGGGTCTGAGAGATAGATGGGGAGTATCGCAAAGGTTGATAGTGAGGGGTTCTGGGGGAGATATGAGGATGATGATGATGATGATGATGATGATGATGATGATGATTTTACCCGTGCGGCCCAATTTTTTTTTCCTTGGAGCAGTTCGGCCCTTCTCGCTTTACGAGTTGTGCAGGCCTGCTTTACACCTCAAACATTAAAAAAAAAAAAAACTTGAGTTATATCTTGTTTTTTTATTATCTCTTTATTTAGACAGCTTGGAGCTATTCTCTGCTTTAAATTGGGAGCTTTTGTAAAGATAATTGTTGGTCTTTTAGGTATAATCTGTTGGAGTATGGGATCTTTAAGTAAAATATCCCAATGTTTATTAACTATTCTCTTTATTTGTTTTGAAGAGCTGTTAAATTGGGTGATAAATGTTATTGATATTGTATCTGTATTTTCATTATGAATATTGACTTTTTCTTTATGTGTAATTAGAGTCGATCTATCCATTCCCAAGACTTTTTCATATGCCCTATCTACTGTAGATGGTTTATATTTTCTTTCTATGAATTTTTCCATCATATTTTTTGCCTGATCTTGAAAAACAACTTCTTGTGTACAGTTTCGCTTGGGTCTTTGTAATTGTCCCAACAGAATATTTTCCAACTAATTTTCTAAGTGTCCGCTATCTGCCTCTAGAAAGTTATTGCAGTCTACTGGTTTGATATAAGTTTTTTTTTCCAAACGACCTTCCATTATATAAATATACAGATCCAAGAATGAAATACCTTGGGTACTGTACTGTGTAGTAAATTTAAGATTATATGGATTATTGTCCAAACTTGAAAGAAACATATCCAATCGTTCCACACTTCCTCCCCAGACAAAAAGAATATCATCTATATATCTGTGCCACTGTACCAGGTCTGCGCCGAATCCAAGGGGCCTGTATCTCGGGAAGCAGGGGGTCCCCAGACCTAAAACCAATGCGGCTCAGCTCCGGAGACCCCCTGAACATGTACACTATGAATAAAAATTGATTAAAAATATTTTTTATTTTGCCGATGTTTGCGCAGAGAGAGTGGCGGATCTCTCTCTGCTGCAGACACATCTTGGCAGGGGACGGCATATCGCCAGGTTATGGGCAGACAGACTGTCTCGCCACCGGCTACTCGGCGTGTTGCTTTCGCAGTGATTCGCCAGGGATTCGGCCCTTCATGAATACTGCGAGTGCAACACGCCAAAATCATGCCGATATTGAACCCCTGCCAAGAGTGCTTTTTCGGTGCTTACTGCATCGAGCCCTAAGTCTTCATCAACATCCAACACGTTTCATAGAAATAAGTCTACTTCATCAGGGAAAATTAAGTTTCTTTGATATGCAGGTATTTAAACCCCTTCATCAAACACTATTGATTAAGAGCGAGGGATGGGGGGGTGGGGGTCGGGTTGGGATTATCAGTAAGTAAGAGTGCTGCAGAGATTGCAATGCTGTTGTGATGAGAGCTGAGTTATGGAGCCTTTCTGAGAATTTACAATGGTGGTTATTTTTAATAGATCTTGAAAATAGGAAGACTGTTAGTATAGTAAAAGAAAAGTAAGGGTTAGTGAGCAATTAAACAAAGTTGCCAGTACAACACACACACACACACACACACACACACACACACACACACACACACACACACACACACACACACACACACACACACACACACACACACACACACACACACACACACACACACACACTGAGACATATACACACACACACACACAAACTGAGACATATACACACACACACACACACACACACACACACACACACACACACTGAGGCACACACATATACAGGCAGGACACAGACAGAAAGACAGACACACAAACACTGAGACACACACACACATAGACAGGACACAGATAGACAGACACACACTGAGACACACACATACACTCACACACTGATACACACACACACACACACACACACACACACAGGACACAGATAGACAGACACACACTGAGACACACACCCAGCCTCACCTCTCGCATGCTTTTCCTCCACTCTTTGGCCCCACCCCCGAGGCTCCTGACACCTCCCGATTGGCTGAATTACACAGCAGCAACCAATCAGAAGCTGCCCAGCCCCCTAGCAGCAGCAGCCCTGCTCTATCCCATGTCCGGTATTATCTCTCATATTTTACCGGACAGGGGAACCAAATACCGGACAACTGGCAACCCTAAGAGCGAGCCGGGGTGCCGGGTGGGGGGAGAGCATTGGTCGGCATGCTGCCCAGCATGCCCATACGTTAAAACGGCCCTGACTAAGTGTATGTATCGCACTTCCCCCACCCCCTGGGATATGTGTGGCTACAGTGTGTGTGGTGCGTGCGATACATGTGGCTTACAGGAAACCTGAGCCTCCGCTGCTGGGAACCTGGGGTGTACCTGAATTATGATCGGTAGCGCCTCCACCTGTACGGGATTCTACTTTGTGGAATTAGCCCATTGCAGGAACCCCATGCAATAAAACCCTTGTGTAGGTATAAAAGTTTTACTGCACAAACTAATAATAATAACACTCCAAAACATACAAGCCTCGCAGGACCTTACCTCTTCACCATGCTCCCCTTTGCACCGTGTCCTCCCCCTCGCTGGGTTTACCCCCAAGTACTAAAGTGCCTCTGAGCATCCAACACCCTGGTGTCCACATAGTCAATCCCCCTCTCACGTGTGTCTGACAGCGCTGCCCCACTAGCCCGTGTATGGTTGGTGCACTTGGTGAGATGAGGTACTTGCTGGGTGTGTCCACACCTGGGTGCGCAAGGATGAATATGGGATCCACAGATCCAAAGCGATGAACCGCAACGGCTCTGCCTCTACGTTTGGTGGGTCCTGCATGGATTGTACCTCTTTAAGAGTGTCTGTGGTCATAGATGGATGATCTGGTCACAGATCACCCTGGTCCAGGATGCAGCCGCATCCTGACTTTGTTCCTATGCTCTGGTTCTACAGGGGCAGTGTCCCTATCTATGGGCCTGTCCCTGCAGCAACCACAAGCTACATAGGGGAGTCGGGGCTTAGCTGGGATCTAGGGGATCTCTGGCCTAGTGCAGGTGCCACAGACACCTGCACATTCAAAACCTACCCTAACCTTGTCCCATCTTCGACTGGCGTGGCCTGCTGCGTGGCAAATTTATCCTTTCTCTGGTGCAGGGAATGCTCCAGCCCTATTGGCTGATTCGCGCCACGTGATGTTGCAGCCCCATTGCATTATGGGGCTTGTTGTCCCCACGGAGCCCTGCTTCCATAATGACCGCCTCGTGTCCCCAACCACTGCCGCATGCTTGCTTCTCGCGCATGCGCAATCAGTTGCAAAATGCCGGCGCCCTGTAGAGGGAGCCGCCAGAGCCTCCGGCGAGCCAATCGCTGCTCCATACTCCCCCGCAGTGCCACCCGCACCTGTCCCTTCCTCCTCTGTCAGGCGCGACCGCGCCAGGAGGTAAGGGGACACGAGGCACCAGGGGGACCCTGCTATATGTACATATAATTAATACATCGTGAGTAAAAATTATACAATATAAACATAATAAAAGTTACAATAAAAATGGCAATGATCAAAGTGTCAAATCGCTGAAATAAGAGAGAAAAAGTTTAGAATACTAATCCGATAGAGAATGTGATAAACAAGTTTATTTTACTAAATTGATTAGAAAAAGAAAATTGGAGAGAGGATCGTGAAAACCAATGCTCGCGCGAATAATGTAGCTAATAGAATATATTGTGCTACAATTAGATACAAATATAACGTTACATAGAAAATGGCAAACAAGGAGTTCTATAGAGGCCAAAATAGACAATTCGTCCTAATCACCGGTGGAAGGATTTCACAGATAAACACAGGAGCAGCAGAATTTAAAGGAGGGATAAATAGATAATATTTGTGAAGAGAATAGTCATTTATCTTAGGGTATAATACCAATAAGTGGAGAGTTGTCTTGAATTAATATAGAGACCAGATATCAATTTCGTCATTAAGTCCCAAAGGGACTAGGGTCCTTATAGATCTAAAAACTCTTTTGTTTTGATAGGTTTTTTAGTCTGTCGCCTCCTCTTGTATTTATGGGAACAACTTGTATTCCCTTATATCCCAGTTTTGAAGGATCTTGATTATGAAAAATATAAAAATGTTGAGACACACTGTGTTTGTCATATCCTATGCTGATATTTCTTGCCTTTTCCAAGATTCTTATTCTCAAGAATCTTTTGGTCATCCCAATATATTGAAGGCCACAGGGGTATTCAAGAAGGTATACACATAGCCTGTTTTACAGGATATACAGTCTTCAATGTTAAACTGCTCCCCTGTGAGAGGGGGGACGCTACCCAAGCGCAAAGAACGGCGCTGGGATTTAAGAAATCCTCTAATAAATGGATTTTTAATTTACTGTATCATCACTACCACTCACAGAAAGTAAAAAAAACTATTTTGGGGAAGGGTCTTTCTTTCTTCAAATCATGTGGTCACAATGGATTTCAATTTTTTACAGATTTAAATAAATTTACAAGCAATTTAACCCTTAAGCGTCATTTCATAAAAACAGAAACTATTCATAAGAAAGGAGATACAGTATAAATTCAGCTAATATACAGTCATGTGAAAAAGAAAGTACACCCTCTGAATTCCATGGTTTTACATATCAGGACATAATAATAATCATCTGTTCCTTAGCAAGTCTAAAAATTAGGTAAATACAACCTCAGATGAACAACAACACATGACATATTACACAGTGTCATGATTTATTTAACAACAATTAAGCCAAAATTGAGAAGCTATGTGTGAAAAACTAAGTATACCTTATGATTCAATAGCTTGTAGAACCACCTTTAGCAGCAATAACTTGAAGTAATCATTTTCTGTATGACTTTATCAGTCTCTCACATCGTTGTGGAGGAATTTTGGCCCACTCTTCTTTACAACGTTGCTTCAGTTCATTGAGGTTTATGGGCATTTGTTTATGCACAGCTCTCTTAAGGTCCAGCCACAGCATTTCAATCGGGTTGAGGTCTGGACTTTGACTGGGCCATTACAACACCTTGATTATTTTCTTTTTCAGCCATTCTGTTGTAGATTTGCTGGTGTGCATGGGATCATTGTCCTGTTGCATGACCCAATTTCGGCCAAGCTTTAGCTGTCGGACAGATGGCCTCACATTTGACTCTAGAATACTTTGGTATACAAAGGAGTTCATGGTTGACTCAATGATTGCAAGGTTCCCAGGTCCTGTGGCTGCAAAAACAAGCCCAAATCATCGCACCTCCACCACCGTGCTTGACAGTTGGTATGAGGTGTTTGTGCTAATATGCTGTGTTTGGTTAACGTGGCGCTGTGCATTATGGCCAAACATCTCCACTTTGGTCTAAAGGATATTGTTCCAGAAGTCTTGTGGTTTGTTCAGATGCAACTTTGCAAACCTACACCATGCTGCCATGTTCTTTTTAGAGAGAAGAGGCTTTCTCCTGGCAACCCTTCCAAACAAACCATACTTGTTCAGTCTTTTTCTAATTGTACTGTAATGAACTTTAACATTGCTAACTGAGGCCTGTAGAGTCTGAGATGTAACTCTTGGGTTTTTTGCAATTTCTCTGAGCATTGCACAGTCTGACCTTGCGGTGAATTTGCTGGGACGTCCACTCCTGGGAAGATTGGCAACTATATTGAATGTTTTCCACTTTTGAATAATCTTTCTCACTGTAGAATGATGGACTTTAAATTGTTTGGAAATGGCCTTATAATCCTTCCCAGATTGATGGGCAGGAACAATTGCTTCTCTAAGATAATTGCTGATGTCTTTCCTCCTTGGCATTGTGTTAACACACACCTGAATGCTCCAGACCACCAAACTGCTAAAACTATCGCTTTTATAGAGGTGGCCACACTTGCTGATGATCAATTAATCAAGGGAATTTGATTAGCAGCACCTGTCTGCTACTTAGCATCTTAATTCCTATGGAAGCAGTAAGGGTGTACTTAGTTTTTCACATATGGCTTCTCCATTTTGGCTTTATTTTTGTTAAATAAATCATGACACAGTGCAATATGTCATGTTGCTGTTCATCTGAGGTTGTATTTTCCTAATTTTTAGACCTGCTAAGGAACAGATGGTTGTTATTATGTCCTGATATGTAAAACCATAGAATTCAAAGAGGGTGTACTTTCTTTTTCACACAACTGTGTGTGTGTGTGTATATATATATATATATATATATACAGTTAGGTCCGGAAATAATTGGACACTGATACAAGTTTTGTTATTTCGGCTGTGTACCAAAATAAATTCAAGTTACAGTTAAATAATGAATATGGGCTTGAAGTGCAGTCTATCAGCTTTAATTTGAGGGTATTCACATCCAAATTGGAGGAAGGGTTTAGGAATTACATCTCTTTAATATGTAGCCCCCTCTTTTTCAAGGGACCAAAAGTAATTGGACAATTGACTCAAAAGCTGTTTCATGGACAGGTGTGGGCTATTTCTTTATTATTTCAGCATCAATTAAGCAGGTAAAAGGTCTGGAGTTGATTCCAGGTGTGGCATTCACATTTGGAAGCTGTTGCTGTGTACCCACAACTTGCGGTCAAAGGAGCTCTCAATGCAAGTGAAACAGGGCATCCTTAGGCTGCAAAAAAAAGAAAATCCATCAGAGAGACAGCAGGAATATTAGGAGTGGCCAAATCAACAGTTTGGTACATTCTGAGAAAAAAAGAACGCACAGTGGGCTCCACAACAAAAAAAAGGCCTGGATGTCCACGGAAGACAACAGTGGTGGATGATTGTAGGATCCTTTCCATTTTAAAGAAAAACCCCTTTACAACATCCAGCCTAGTGAAGAACGCTCTCCAGGAGGTAGGCTTATCATTATCCAAGTCTACCATAAAGAGAAGACTTCACGAGAGCAAATACAGAGGGTTCACCACATTCATAAACCTCAAAAATAGGAAGGCCAGATTAGACTTTGCCAAACAATATCTAAAAAAGCCAGCTCAGTTTTGGAACAGCATTCTTTGGACAGATGAAACTAAGCTCAATCTGTACCAAAATGATGGGTAGAAAAAAGTATGGAGAAGGCTTGGAACGGCTCATGATCCAAAGCTTACCACATCATCTGTAAAACACAGTGGAGGCAGTGTGATGGCATGGGCATGTATGGCTTCCAATGGCACTGGGTCACTAGTGTTTATTGATGATGTGACAGAAGACAGAAACAGCCGGATGAATTCTGAAGTGTATAGGGATATATTGTCTGCTCAGATTCAGCCAAATTCAGCGAAGTTGATTGGACGGCGCTTCACTTTACAGATGGACAATGACCCAAAACATACTGCGAAAGCAACCCAGGAGTTTTTTTAAGGCAAAGAAGTGGAATATTCTGCAATGGCCGAGTCAATCACCTGATCTCAACCCGATCGAACATGCATTTCACGTGCTGAAAACAAAACTTAATGCAGAAAGACCCACGAACAAACAACAACTGAAGACAGCTGCAGTAAAGGTCTGGCAAAGCATCACAAAGGAGGAAACTCAACGTTTGGTGATGTCCATGCGTTCAAGCAGTCAATGCCTGCAAAGAATTCTCGACAAAGTATTAAAATGAAAAATTTATTTATGATTGTGTTAATTTGTCCAATTACATTTGAGCTCCTGAAATAAAGGGACTGTGTATGAAAATGGTTGCAATTCCTAAACGTTTCATACGATATTTTTGTTCAACCCCTTGAATTAAAGCTGAAAGTCTGCACTTCTATTGCATCTCAGTTGTTTCATTTCAAATCCATTGTGGTGGCGTACAGAGCCAAAATGATGAAAATTGTGTCAGTGTCCAATTATTTCCGGACCTATCTGTATATATATATATATATATATATATATAGCAACTGTAAATATTCCTGTATATTCATTTGCATGTCTTAGACAGGTCTGCAACCCTGTCTTTCACCATTATCACCCAGCACACAGCACTTTCACTGCAGCAAGGGATTCTGGGAAATGACATGCAAGTGAGCACACAGTGCCACCTTTTATCTCAAGCTCACATTACATGAGCAGCCCTTAGCCAATGCATGCTGCTTTAAACACAGCTTTTAAGCAAGTGCTTGGGAGATCTATATATATATATATCTCAAGACAGATTTACAGTATGTGTATGTGCCTTGTCTTGTCAATGATGGCAAACATACTGTATTTTGCATTCGGACATGAAAAGTTCCGGTATAAAGAGCTTTACGCATTCATTCAAGTTTTGGATCTCTTTTTGCCAAAATTGAACGTAAAGCTATATATATTTGGGGGGAATCTATGTACTCAGAAGACCAAGGGCAATACCATTATGTATTTATGTCTGTTTGGGAAATGTTGATGCAGAATTTGAAGTTGGCAGGCTTGATATCTTTCTCATAAACTTACATTGTGTTTCACAAAGATTCACGGCTTAGTGCTTTTGTAAAGAAAGACATGTTAGCCATGTTTAAATCCCTTGGGATAATACGTTTAGAAAATATATTCTTTTGTGGGGGGTTCTGCTAGGGGTAGTGTTGGCTTGTTAATGATGACAGCCACCTTTTACATTCAGGTCTGAAAATTCTTGCTAATTTGGGGTCCATATTGGCCCCAAAAAGTATGTAAAGCTTTACACATCTACTATGACTGGTAATATTATTTAGTATTTATTTTAATGAAATGAATGAATTTGTTAGAGATATCTGGGAAAATGTTAAGAAAATAAGTAGATATTTCTTTCATATTTATGTCATTATATCTTGGTCACATGACATGCAATGCAACCAAGACAGATACCAATGAAAATCTGAACTTGTGTTAAGAAAACCCAATATATAGTTTTCATACTGTAGGTACAAATGATATGGACCACATGAATCCTAGTTAAACAAGTGTACAGTATACCAAAAGTTTGAACATGTGTGGCTAGAAAATCACTAGCTAGAAAATGCTTAAGATAGATACATCATTACTCAAGCACTACTTGAAGGTTTGACAAACTAAGTATAAATTAGGTGTTAAGTAACAATTGTAAACAAAATGCATGATTTTAAGCATTGCAGAACATAGCAATGTTCAAACAGTGGCAGTAAAGGATGGACAAAGCAAAGCCAATGCCTCACCACAACGGCATTACTCAGGTACATCCGCCTGAAATCAGTCTAATATGGTACACAATTATGTTGTCCTAAAAATCACTTTGAAAAGTGGATTATAGACTACAAGATGTGCAATCTGGGTACCATTTAACAGCAATAAAAGGCTAAGGTTAGAGCAGCGATTAGCTCAAACAGTAAATTGATGATAAATGGGACACTTGGAGCTTCACGGTTATCTACTCTATAATCATGACCTGAGTGGATTTGGAAAGTAGAAAATACATCTGTTTATTATGCCTTTTTTACCCCAGTAATTTATATGTATTTTGTATCGCTGTTCAGATAGCCAGTGATGTACAGTACTTGATAAAAAAAGAGAATGTGAGGAAAGAAGAATTGATAACCAAAGCCCAGAGCCTACTTCCCAATGGAATGACCATATAACAAAACACTATTACAATAGTAGTTCATAAAATTCTGAACGTATTTAAAATATTAGTCAGTATAGAGGGGGTTAAAATGTCTGTAGTTTTGAAGCATACAATCTCAGTGATTGTTGCCATTTGTCTAATATTTCAACCAACTGATAATGATATCTCAACAAGCAACATACTGTGTGTGTGGTACAGTATGTGTGGTGTGTATGTATATATATATACTGTATATATGTCGAGTTATCAGTACTGTGTTAGCCGAGCTTTAATAATCAAAAATGAATAGACAATACCGTTCTGTGGCTAACAAAATGCTTTTATTTGTGCGAGCTTTCAAGATACACTGATCTCTTCTTACGGTGATGTTACATTTAATAAAGCAGGCAAGGGGTTTACTCATAAACAGTGCATCTTGGAATGTGTCTAGAGCTCATCCCTCCCCCCTGTGTAGGGTGCGATTTATGACTAGAGGTGTTAAATAGTCCCTGAATGTGAGTGATGTAAGAGTGTGTGTGTGTGTGTGTGTGTGTGTGTGTGTGTGTGTGTGTGTGTGTGTGTGTGTGTGTGTGTGTGTGTGTGTGTGCGTGCATGTAAGTATGTAAATATAAATAAAGAGCCACAGTGTATACAGCGCTTTACAAAAGGTGTGTGGGGAGTGGGAGTGTATATCAATGGTGTGGGTACATTATGTGTGGAAATGTGAGAAGTTGTTGCATTACTAAAAGTGTGTGTAGATACTATGTAGTTCCTATTGGTATATAGGGATGGAATTACATGGAGTATTAGTATGTGTAGGAGACAGCTGTGTGTGCATACATATAGCGCAGTATGTATAGACATGGCCTTTAGCACTCATGGGAAGAGAGTTCTCTCGTGTCAGTAGTGACTCATAAAACTTTGGTCTCGGTTTAGGCCACCGCTAAGTGTCCCAAACAATTGCATAAATTTGTATTCATGCAATCGTCTCTCTTTCGATGTTTTAAGATTACCTTTGAGTATGGCCACCTTCAGATTGTTCATCTTATGGCCAGAGTCAGAGAAATGTTCGCCGACAGAACTGTCTCTTGTTCCGTGTGTGATGCTGTGGCGATGCAGATTAATTCTCTTGTTTAGCCCCTGTCGAGTCTCACCTATGTAGTAGCAGCCCTCTGGGCATTTCATGGACATGATGAGGTACACAACATTGCTGGAGGAACAGGTGAACCTTCCTCTGATTTTGTAGTCCATATTCCTATGTGGTATTTGTATTGTGCCCGCTGTGTGGAGCATTGCACAGGTTTTGCATCTTGTGTCCTGGCATGGTCTTGTCCCGCATTAAATTGTTCTGTTGAATACTTTACTCCTCACCATCATTTTCTTGAGATTATGAGGTTGTCTGTATGATAATAAGGTGTTTCAGGGAAAACCTGTTGCAGTCTTGTATCTTCCTGAAGAATTTGTTTTAGTTCCCTGGCGAACTTGCGTAGGGCTTCTAGGTGTGGGTTATATGTGACCACCAAAGGTACCCTGTCGCTTGTCTCTTTCTGTCTGTATTCAAGGAGCTCACTTCTTGGTATTCTGGTGGCTTTGTGGATTTGCTGGTCTACAACTCGGTGGTTATATCCACGGTTTATGAAATCTGATCTCAAGGCTGTAATCCGCAGGCCTCTGTCTGCTGTGTCAGAGCATATCCGTTTTGTATCGTATGGCTTGACTGTAGATGGTTGCATGCTTAGTGTGTGTGGGGTGGAAGCTGTTGTCCCTCAAAGAGCTGGCTCTGACTGTAGGTTTGAGGTATACAGGAGTCTGTAGTTGGTTGTTCTTTATAGTAATGGTGGTGTCTAGGAAATATACTTAGTCCGGGGAATGGATGAGTTTGAGGTTGATGGTCGGGTGGAACGTATTGAAGTTCTCATGGAACTGTAGGAGGTCCTGTTCGCCAAAGGTCCAAATAAGGAGGATGTCATCGATGTAGAGAAGGTATCAAAAGGGTTTCAAGTGACAGGTGGAAAGAAAGTCACTTTCCAATTTTGCGCAGAACAGATTGGCATACTGTGGCGTCATCCGAGTGCCCATAGCGGTCCCGGTTGTCTGGAGGTATGTGTAATTTCCAAATGTGAAGTAGTTATGGGTCAGAATAAATTCGATGCATTTAGTCACTGTCTCTGTGAATGGCTCCTGCGGTCCCAGAAAATATCTGGAGGTTGAAATCCCATCTTTGTGGGGGTACATATATATACACACACACACACACACACACACACACACACACACACACACACACACACACACACACACACACACACACACACACACACACACAAACCTTGTTTGGAGTTGTAATTGTTTTAGTCCAAGACTGCAAGAAGAAAAATGACAAATTATAAAAATAAAATAAAAATTGCAAAAAAACTATTTAACATTTTGGTAAACACTTCCATTCACAATGCAAAATATATTTTTCGATTTCAAAATACTTATACAGTATCAGTTGACATACATAAGCGTGTGTTTGTGTGTGTGTGTGTGTGTGTGTGTGTATATATATACAGTATATATATATAATGCAAGAACAAAAAACAGCGCTCAAGGTATATATATATATTAATAAAATCAATATTTTGCGCTTTGAGTAAACCCAAACCATAAATGGGGGGAATGTATAAATATACAGATGGAATAAATACAGTAACAATATTGCCAGCCAGATTTGATTGGCAATAAACTGAGGGAATGCATATAGCTGGGGAGAAAGGCAGCTCTTCCAGGAACAACCTAATCCCAAAAGACGTGTAGAAAATTAGGAAAAGTGCACACTCCTAATGCATGTGTGAAGGTATATAACAATGTCCACTAGCAGATATAAAATACACATAAAACATATACTTAAAGAAATATCAGTATAACATCAGATCAAGCTGTAATCTCCACATGGGAGGAGGAGAGCAACAATTGCCTTGAGGGCTCAAAGAGTCCCTAAAGCTGAAATTAGAGTCAGTGTGTGTGGCTGACACAATCACCAGCAGTGTGTATTACGTATAATGTTTATAAGAAGTCCAGTATACAAGATGTCAGTCACATACCAGTCAGCTGAAGCCTCCGCAGGTAGATGGAGTTGATTCGGGAGACCAAGTATGTAATTGCAATCTACAAACGCTGAAAATATGCAAACCAGATGTCTTGCCAGTAGATGTGATGTCCACAGTTGTACAACGGTACAATGGAGCTCTGTGAATTTTCTGACTGGGGTTAACTTGCACCAACCGGCTGGACTGTATTGTTCATCCATAAATCCTTCACAGGAAAAGATCCGGAGAGAAACAACTCACAACAGCCCTCTGCTCCTCTATGGGGAACTCCTCACGCAGCTGATCTTGTCAATGTGATGATGTTAACCCTACATGTTACCTCAGCTGTTGCGCCGACTTCATCAGGGTATACCTTCACACACGCATTAGGAGTGTGCACTTTTCCTAATTTTCTACATATACACACATACACACACACACACACACACATGTATATATTGATGTCTACATCACATTGCAGTATTTTGTGTCCCATATTAAGGTAGGAAACTCTGTACTTCTTTACACAGGGTGTATTTACAGGGGTTAAATAATAGAATAACAGCCCTTTAGTTTAAAACAAATCATAAAAGAAACACCTACTCCTATTCAGGAGTCTAACTGCACAGCAGCTCCAGACTGGTAACTGGTAACCGCCAGCTACAGTAAGCTGGTTATCAGCCCAAAATGTGTACTACTATATGTAAACCATATGAACACTCTTAGATACATCAATATATTACTTAGCTCTTATCTGTTGAGGGGGGGGGGGGCTCGGCCCCATGAGAGTTGAGAGAATCCATCTTCTCTGTAGTTCCAATGTTCTGGACAGAACATCCCTGCTTCAGCGCAGTCTCGTATCCTTCATTCTTCTTCCTGGGGTTAAAACCCAGGCAGTCCCATCAGACTCCACGACCACTGTAAAATTTGTAGTGACAACTGCGCTCCAGTGTTTGATCACACAAATAATGGAAAAAGGAACTCAGTCTAATTAGACATAACATCCTCTGTGGGGCCAAAAGATCCCTGAGGTAGGGGCAAGCAATAAACCCCCATAATACCTCAAATAGGGATGGTCCCCCTCAAAGTGTTAAAAGTACTTACATATTGCACTGGTCCTTTGGATTCCCGATAGACGTGCAGCCAAGTAGATATGGATAGCTGCAGAGAAAAGAGAAAACTGGCGCACAGTTCAATGAAGTGGGGATAACAAAAATAAATATTTATTGATGTGAAAACATCCAACAAACGGAGGAGAGCAACCACGACCACTGTCCAGCAAGCCTAGGGGACTGTGCCAGCTTCTTCCTGGCTGGGGAGAACACTCTTTCTCTCTCTCTCTCTCGTTCTGTGTCTGTTCCTTCAGGAGTCCAGCCTGCTTAATTAGTTGCAGCGGCAGCAAGCTTTCCAGGAGGAGATTAACTGTTTGTACGCTGGAAAGCACACTTTCTGCACTATTCCAGCACTAATAGATTGTGATTCTATCACATATCTCCCTCCCCAGCATAACATTGTCCTGTGAAGCGTCCCGTGCACCATTCCCATGCACCCGCCTCTTTGTTGGATACGTCCAACCTCCATTTCTCCTTTTTTCTCATCTTCTACTTGACAAGGATTTCAACCTTCCTTCCAGTTTTTTCTTCATCCTTTCCTTTACGTCCCTGCCTTTAAGGGTTTTTAAACCAGATCCTGTGGAAACCTGTCTTAGCGGGCTGACTTGCAGTTTGGCCTTCTCCTGTGAAGACAGTAACTCCACTTTAGCGGTGATGGCTTCTGGACCTTTCTCCATCAGTGTACCTTCAGCATTTGAGACTAGAGACCGGTCATCCACCACAAATTTTGTGGTGCTAGACAATTCTGTGTTAGCTGCCATCACTAATATTGGTTCCTTTGCTCCATCAACATCTGGGAAACTTGTAGCTGGGATGACCTCCATTTCTTGGATTTCAATCTTCTCTTCTGGAACATATTTCTTGTTACTCCCATGATGATCTTTGTCTGGTTCCACACCATTTAGCTCCAGTACTTCAACTTTGGCGGGATTCTCATTCAGCCCAAGTGTACCCCATGGCGCCTCTCTATTACAGTTGAAAGACTCATAAACTTGGGCCTTTCTTTCTTGATTCCTAAACTTACTCCGACGGGAGTATCGCTGGACAATCAGTGAGGTCTTCCTCAGCTTACGATCACGGACACCCTTCTTTCCCATTCTTTTCCGAAACTGCATCATTACATCGGCTGCCCTCATGGCAAGAAATCCACTTTGGACCCTGTGGGCACTGCAGTATTCCATTGCAACTTGGTTCTTCCATTCTGTGCCTTGTGGAAAGCAGACTGTAGTACTGCAACGGCATTGCAGTTACGCTTACAGGAACGCACAACTTGTTCAGGCGGTTCAAACTTTGCCATCTCGTTTTGCAGTTGAGCGGTGTCCCCAGCTCTCACTGAACCCTTGTCTTCATGGGCCTTAGTTGCTGTGTGATACAGACACGTGGGCAGGGCTAATACCTATTCCTGTAGTGGAGACACCTGTACTTTACTGTTCCGCAGAGCCTCATTCTGTTTTGCGGTATTACTTAAAGAGCTTTCAAGACAAGCTGTTCGTGTTTTCAGATCTTGAAGTTGTCCTTCTGCACTTCTTTTTCCACTCAGTGCAGTTACCAGTTCAGCTTCTTTGGCGTTGAGTCGCGATTCCACATCTCTCAGCTGATTCAGAACAATGCTTAAATCTGTTTCCTTTTTGTCATTTCTGGCCTGCAGCAAGTTTAGTGCCTCATCGAGAAACTTCTGTCTCTTGAGTACATCTTGTAATTCTCCTCTTAGGGCCTCCATATCTTCAAGGTGCTCGCTCTGAGCTAGCCTCCACGGATTCTCTATCATACCATGGAGCTCTGCAGATTTCATCACTAGGATCGCTGCTGCCTCTGTTTTCCAAGCCTCTTTCTCCTTGGCGTACTGACTTTTGGGGATGGAGCAGCCTCTCCATCTATTGCTCCAGTTTCTGGACTTTCTCCCGCTCCCTCTCATACAGTGTCACCTGGCCTCTAAGTTCCTCCTCCAGCGATACTCTGGTAACGCTCCTAACGGTCTTCAGTTCCTCATGCTGCTCTACGGGGACATACTGTGTACTCAGATGCTCCTGTTGCACTTGTACTTTGTGAGAAGCCTGGAAACTTTCTTTCTGTAGCACTCACTGCTTCTCCTCAGTATCCGCCTGTTTCACCTTGGCATCTTGCAGACTCGCACGCAGCTCTTGCAGCTGGCTCCGCAGTCTGTGCTCTGCTTGTGTGCGCTGCTCCAGGGAGACACGTTCTCCTTGCAGCATTCTGTCTGTATTCTACAGTACTTCCTGTGTCAATTGCTTCTTCACTTTACCAAGCTCTGCTTTGAGCTTGTGAGCCTCTTGCTGAGAAACTTCTAGCTCTGAGTTGAAGTTTTGAATGCCTTTCTGGAACATCTGATAGTACAGTTTCCAGCCAGCACTCCTTTAGTCTGACTCGCATGGTTTTCTGTTTATGGCAGTCTGTATTCTTTGTCAACACAAGGCTAGTCATCATTCCGTGACAATTGCACCAGGCACTCTGGGCTGTAGCACATCTGACCCATGTTTTCCTGACCACAGAGGGTCAAATTTTTCTGGAACATCCGCTGCAAATGGAGGCTGTCCTTTTCGTGGGGCCCCTTTGGAGTCCTCCTCATCCTCCTCATCGTCATCATACAATCTGAAAGGACAGTGTTTGGTGTGGTCAGGCTATTGACACCATAAACATATCTGGTGCAGTGCCTTTTGTGGGGCCACGCCGGAACACTCATTCCTGTAAGGACATTGTTTTGTGTGACCAGGCACATTACACAGAAAACACATTATGTCCTCCATTTTTTCACTTTCAGGTGTATTCTTCACCTTGACCTCTGAAGGCGCAATTGCATCCAAAGAAATGGAGACAAAAAAAACAGCGCACAACGCAAATAGTGAAGTATGCAAGTGACAAATATATATTAAAATAAGGATAAATATTCTGCGTACATCAAGGTAATGGGTTATAAGCATTGAGTGTATAATACACAAGTTACCACTCGGTGACTGCTGGTGTAGGAGTCAGATGTTTATTTCTCTCAATGGGCGTTTGAAACAGCAGCTGCGATGTAAGTCTTTCTTAGGAGTATCTCTTCAAACGGTCGCCGTCTCCATAGGGGACTCCCCTCTGGTCAGCTGAACTTCTGCTAAGTCTGATGGACTTTTACTCACAGATGCTCTCGATGGTCACACTCAGAGGGTCCCCAGATTAGTCAGCAAGGACTGGAGCAGCTCGTGAAGCCCTTCGGTAAGTTCAATCACACACGGAGGTGAGTCAGCTGGCTGTGAGCAAGCCTTCAGCATGCCACACTGCCGCTCCGTAACGGGACGCTGCGTGATGACGTCACTGTGTCAGTATCGCGGAGTAAGGCCGCAAGAGTGTCCAACAGTCTCTAAAATGCCCGAAACTGCACACGGAAGTACAAATAGCATTGCCAGTGAATATAGCAATAGACACATAAACCAATATCATCCTACGCGTTTCGTAGTAATAACTACTTCTCCAGTCCTTGCTGACTAATCTGGGGACCCTCTGAGTGTGACCATCGAGAGCATCTCTGAGTTAAAGTCCATCAGACTTAGCAGAAGTTCAGCTGACCAGAGGGGAGTCCCCTATGGAGACGGCGACCGTTTGAAGAGATACTCCTAAGAAAGACTTACATCGCAGCTGCAAGATGGCCGCCTTTCCCTGCTTCCCGATCTCCTGCCGCAGCCTCGCCGGCCGACAGCTGGTAGTTCCCCACAATGCCAGGGCAAGGGCTCCTGTCAGACGATTCTCCGTCTCTTTGCCTCCTACCTCCACTGTAGACCAGAGCCTTACCTCTGCCGCCACAGGTGTAAGGCCCCCTCACATGCGCTCGGCAGCCATTTTGCATCCTCAGCCGTGCCTGTGAGGAGGCTCTGGGGATCCAGTGGCTTGCTTCGGCTACTGCCGCCCTGCCTCTGCTTTTGGACCTGCTGCGCCTGCGGTAAGTCTTCCCCTAGCTTTAATCCTTTTTTTAGGGAGATTGCGGGATTATGTGCCTGATAATAGCCCTGAAATTGTTCCTTTTAGGACGGAGCTTCACAGCCGCACGTCTGCTTGCTTGATGTCCTGGCCACGCCCCTGCCGTCACTTTTTTTTAGATTGCAAACCCAGTGCTACTGTATATTTGCCGGGGATCTCAGGTGAAGCAAGTTTCCCGGCAGCTTTACTTAGGGATCAACATATTTTATAAAATGATTTATTATTAAATTATTGGTAATGAGGCTGAAATACTAACTGGGAGTGAATAGATGCTTATTCTACCGTATTTATTTTATAAGATGAATTATTTTTATACTGTAGGTTAGATATAAGTTTCTGTTTCTTTGATTAGGGTCTCTGCAAAAACACCACTGTTCATACCTCTTTGTTCATGACTTATCTATTCAATTGGATTGTAAACTGTTTGGGGTCAGGGACCCCTTTTCCTAATATTTACTTTTATATATGAAGCGGTTATTCCCCTTATTCTCGTATTACTTTGTCACGTGCAGTACAGCTGTATTGTATTGTATGTCTTTATTTATACAACGCCAAAAGTATACTCAGTGCTTCACAAGGAATACAGTCCAGGGAATTATAATAATACAATAAGTGCAGCAAAATCAGACAAGAGGAAAGGAAATCCCTGCCCTGAAGAGCTTACAATCTAAGTGGTTTGATGGGAGACTTACAGAGACAGCATGTGAGGGAATAAGTGCTGTAGGTGGCAGTGCTTTGCCACAATGGGTGGTAGGAGTGACTGTGGGTGTGGGGCAATAGCCATGAGTGCCGGCTATTGGGATGCTTGATTTGTGGGGCGAGTTTTAAGGTTAGTCAGTATTAAATCAGAACGTTAACACCATTTACAGGGGAAGAGATGGCAGGGAGGCGTGGGTGAGAGCAGGTGTGTATGTCTGGGTTCAGGCTTTCGAGAGATCCCCAGCAGCAAGAAGGAGTAGATAGAGGGTGTGAATAGAGGATTTGTGTGGGTGCTTTTTATTGAGGGGTAAATAAGTTTTTGGGAGAGGTGTATAAATAATGGTGCAGTGTATGGGCACATACATAGCTGGAGGGGAGGCAAGATGAAGAAATGTGGATAGGAAGGGAGTGGGGAAGTTGGAGAGAACAGAAACGTTCACAAAAGAGTGAGGAAACAGTAAACAGATAAGGCAATAGAGATGCAGGAGGAGAGACTTCCCAGATATTGGCGATAGGAAGAGTAAAAATAATCACAGCATTTAGAAAGTCAAGTTCTCACAGTTGCCAAGTTGTTAAGTTGTTGTTGTGGTGCAGAGACCAGATTTTCTTGTAATGTGAAGTGCTATGTACATAGAGAGCACTATACAAAGAAATATATACATACATGCAATATAATACATACAATACATCTGTATAGCATGCAATCTTCAAATCTAAATTGCGAACTAATAATTGTATTTCTGTTTTTATGATTAATAATCATTTGACATGTAACACCCCTTCCCTCCTCCTCAGGGAGATTCGACTGATACGGGTGTTATGGTGCTTACCTGTTAAGCTTACAATAGTCCTGAGCCTCTGCCCTTGGGGAGCCTGGGGAGATGGGTGCAGCGCCTCCACCTGTGAGGATCCCAGTGTTGGTGGGATAGCCCCTCATGGGAACAGGTATACCTATAGGGTATACCTCAAACAACCACAATCCAGACAATGTATATGCAACACACTTTTCTATGATCCCACAATGCTATACATACACAATAAACAATCTCTGGTAGGTAACAACAACCCAATTGTCCCCCCACAATACTGAGTGTGCCCTGAGATATATATGAGGGCAGCGCTAACCCCCTGTGTGGTGTTGGTGCATGTGGGTACCTTCTTGGGTACACCAGGGTATGCTCAGACAGGCCGCATCCGTGATCCCACGATGCAGGACCTCCGTGTAACGCGTAACTCACCACAAACCAGACGCGACTGCAAGGCTGAGGTAGGGAATTGTATAAACGCCAACCCACAACCGCGACGTCGCGCCTAGAGTGTAGAATAGTCTTGCAAGCCGGGTCAGGAGTACAGAAGGTAGAGTAGTCGTTTATACTTGGCGGGTCTGGATTGGAGAATAGCGGATCATTGGGGTACTTTGCCAAGGTCAGGATTGGAGAGTGGAGAGTGTTCTTGTTACTCCAGTAACCGATGTTGGGCTTCAGGATCTGTCCCTTGAACCTCCTGTTGCGAGGATAGCCGAGGTCAGAATTGGAGAGTTCAGGATGGTCGTACATAAGCCAGGTCAGGAGAGGAGAGATGCAGAGTCCAATGAACATAGCAGGGTCAGGCAGCAGCAGGAACAAGGCAGGATGCATGGCGTCACACAAGGTTATGCTCAGGTTATGCTCAGGTTATGCTCAGCAATGAGAGACTGAGCGAGGCAGGTATATAAAGGGTCCTTCCTCCAATGGTGAAACAGGGCGGAACAAGAAGGAAGAAGCGGAAAGGCTGCTGGGTCGCGCAGGTGTGCCCTATTGTGCAGCCAGATTAGACCTGGGGGTGGAACTACGTCCCACACGCGTCACCGACGTCAGGGGGTGTCGACCCGATCGCGCGCCACTCGCGGAACCGCGCATGCCATTCGCGAGAGCGGAGTCTGGAGGCGGGTCCAGAGGAGACCTGTTCAGCGCGCGTCACCGACGTCAGAGAATGGTGACCTGATCGCACGTCACTGTCACTCGCGCACCGCGCATGTCCGTCGTTAGAGCGGGGGCGGAGTCTGGGAACCGATCCGGAGGGAAGGCTGGCCGAACACGCAGGCCGCATGTCAGAGCGGGGCCGGAGATTGGAGATGGAACCCACGGAGGGACAGACCGATCGCGAGCCATCCGTGCGCGTGCGCAGCAGGACCGCCGTGGCATCGCGCATCTTGAGTGCCTGAGGGAGTGGGATGGAGAGGTAAGTTCCAGCCATCAGGATGGCAAATCATCACACTCCGACACAATCCCCTTCTCGCCTTATGTCTGGAAGTACTTCATGGCCGTTCCACCAGGCCTGGGGAATCCTCCTCTGTGGTTCTGTCTGCTCCGCTGAATTGTCCGCACACTAAGGGGCAGGTCCCTTACTATTGGCCAGCCCTTCAATACTCCACTACGGTGTAGGGGAACTAACTGGGGCCTATGGGGAACGGGTCTGGCCTAGTCCAGGGGGCTTGACTAGCTCAACGGACACCACCTCTCTGTCAGGACTGAGCATGCCGCCTCCAGTCTGTGGTGGAAATCCTGAACGACAGAACCTCCTCTTCCTGCAGAGCCAACCTCAAGATGGCCGCTGCCTTACACACAGTCCATATGTATGTGGCTGCGCCAACAACAACATGGCCGACACAGCTCACTAAACGCTCCCACACGACCGGACCACTGCCAGGGAGGAGGCAAACATTTCATTGCTAATCTATTTCTCCCAATGTTATATGGTAGATCTAGATGTCTTAAATTCTCAGTAATAAATAAACATTAAAGGTGGTCACAATTTTCAAAATTATGCGGATTAAAAAGCAGGAACAACCTGAACGAAAAACTAAATACAAACATAGCCGTTTTGCATAAATAGATGACCACACAACGGATTGGTGGGTATTGTATCAAAGTCTCCCAGCTACAAAACCTGAGGAATTAACTGCATCAGATTTAGTGGAAAATTCCATCACTTTTTATAGTACTTACACAGTTTTTCCAGTTTTGCAGCTGTGTGACTTTGGTGTGTAACCTCTATTGTGTAGAATTCTAATGCTTTTTGAGATTACTGTGGCTTAATTTTTGACTTCAGGAGGATTATACTCAGCGTGGTCGCTAAGCTTTGCAGGGTGCTGTATTTTTGGTATCTATCAGGAAAAACAGAGAATTACTTCCTTTATATATCATTCAATGCAAACTCACGAATGCAATGAGTATACAGTATGTAGTATAGTACTGTATGCTGTATAAACTAATACAGCAAATAAAAATGTCTCCGTTCAGTACAGATCTCTGCTGTTACCTGCGGTTGGTGCTACCTGTTAGGCTCACAGAAGGTCCTGAGCATCCACCGCTGTTGTTGGGGATATAGAGGACAGGCTTTCAGCGCTTGGATAGTTCTTGTCTCGGTGGTACAGCGCCTCCATTCCCACAGGGCCTATCGCACACTCTCACTCTCTCCCTGAATAACTGCAGCTTCAGGGAGGAGTATAAAACAGATAACTTGGGTCTTCATTCTTTATAGCACAGCATCAGCATACTGACATCATACAGTATTATATCATACAGACATCATACAGTACACTCTCTTCTCTTTGTAGCAAGAGCGATTATCCCCACTGGACCCTACATAACCCAGCGACGTGTCACTTCGCAGCTTTCTATTCTCCTATCCCTGTCTCCCACACCCTGATGGAGTATGGAGTAGGTGACCCCACTCCCATGAGGGAGGAGATAGAAGTTGAACCAGAGCCCTGGCTCCACACTTCTATAACTACTACATTTGAAGCTGCAGCCCCTCTTTGTTGCCAGGGGAGGGGCTCCAGGTCTCAGCCCCATATGGGCAGTACCGAGGCCATAAGCCAACCCCTTGTCACTCAAGGGAACTGCTTACAACAGTATCGCAGATTTAGCCCTAACACTGCCTGCGCTGGTACCAATACTTACGTGTTAGGCAGGGAAATTAGTAGCCTAGGGGGTTACCTGGCTACAAGTATATGATAATGAAGTAACGTAACTAAGAGTTACTAAATGAACGCAGTGTACATGGCTGTTGTCTCGGGAGACCAAGTTATTTTCACCTTTTTACCAGGATCACTCATTGAGCAAAACAAGGTAATGAAATAAATTGTAGTTTATTCGGCATAAATTCGCTTACACACAATGATACACAAAATATAGACAAAAAGACAAACGTACTTTGGGACTGGGTTCGAAAACTAGACTTTCCTAGGTGCAGGGAACTCTATGGGTGAGTTTTACCATGACCGGGACTTAGCCCTAAATCCCCTGGAACCGAAATCGGCATAAAATTCTATACGCCACCGCTACGTTCTGTTCTGTTCAGAGCCAAGCCGTCTAGTAAAGCCGGGTCAGTGGAAAATCCGAAATAGCCAAAAAACATTCACAAGCCTGCCACCTCTCTCCCTGGCTATCTCAATGCCACCTGCTGAGCAGGCTCCATCAGGTCTGGCAGAACAAGTGGCATCCTGGACTGACATTGATCTCCGGACTTGGTATTCCACCTTTCCCCGCTGACCAAATGCTATTCACACCTCCGGGCATCCTCTGGCTGCTTTGAACTCTGATGTCCAGCAGACTTACCGGCGCCTATGGGTTAGCTCGGGCACCCTGTTTGGACATCAGTTCCGAATGCAAAAAGCACATTACATTTTAATAAAGTATATTTTACTATACTTCTGAGTCTTGGGGGACAGGGAACACAAAAGGGATAAAAATTGTAGTTTTATTTCTATCTGTCTTATTCCCACACACCACCGTGGACTCAGTCTGGACTCTCTAATGCCCCCTAAACCTGATATATGTTGGGGCAACCCACAACCCCTATACTGGTTGTGGGTCACATTGGCACTAACTGGGATACCCCCCTTTAACCTAGGGATTCTGTCACTTACAGGAATACATGTTTTAGCCCTGTGCCTCGTTCTCCTTTCTGGGCTGTGCTGAAACAGGGTACCCTAATGGTGAGTCGGGCCCAAGAGCTGACTCTCTTGGACCCTTAAACACGGAACAGAGGTAACCAAAACGGTCTTGACCTTTTTTTTTTTTAAAGAGCCTGGTTACCCCCTCCCATCAGAGCTGTAAATACATTCTTTCCAAGCATTCATTTGAGTATATTCTAGATCAGGGGCGGCTAACCTGACTGTGAGTTTGATCCAGAATTTACCAGTGTCATTGTCAAAGGGCCACAATAAAAAAAATTAAATGAATACTTGTATACACTGGCACAGAGCATAACCAGACAGCACTACACACTGATACAGAGCATAACCAGACGGCACTACACACTGATACAGAGCATAACCAGACGGCACTACACACTGATACAGAGCATAACCAGACAGCACTACACCATTACAGTTATGGTAGTTGATAGACAAGTTGACAGCAAAGAGGCAAAAGTTTGAATCGATACCTGGATTTTCAACAGCTTACAATAGTCTTATTGCAAAGTAGTTTAGTTAAAGATGGGAACTAACTGATAACACATGCCTAGGACTTGTGGGCTCCTCTCCTCTCATATACAGTATCTCGTCTACTCTCATCTTCTTTAAGCAAAAGCCCTACAGTATGTCTGTGTCTGGATGAGAGTAACGCCAGAGTTACTGCTGATGACAACAAAATAATGTTATTTTCTGGCGTTAACCATTATGGAGCTTAGTTAATAATTATGCATATCATTTAGGCTCATTTGTATATTACTGAAACTAGCAGCCGTCGTAAATGATGCTATTACGGGAGTAACAATACGTTTTTACTTTAGCAAACATAGTTCCAGAGTAGATGAGGTTGAAAAAAGACATATGTTCATCAAGTTAAACAATGCTAAATGTTGATGACAGATACTTATCCTGTATTTGTATTTACAGTATTTTAATCCAGGGGAAGGTAAACAAAAAACCCCAGTGAAATAAGGGAAAAAATACATTTCTTCCCGACTCCAAATATTGGCAATCAGATTTCTCCCTCGATCAACATTCTTCAATGTTTACTTATCTGTTATATAACTCTATACCTTTCTAAAAAAGATGCCCAACTGTTTTTGAAGATATCTATTGTACCTGCCATCAGCGTCTCCTTCACTCGCCCTCACTGTATAGAACTTTCATAGTCCTGTGTGTTAAATGCAGTTAACAGCACGTTAAAGAGGGCAACAGAGTTTAGTGAATCTGAGCCGGCAAACTGAACAGGAGAGGAGGGATTCCTCTTACATTCAAGGATTAGGGGTTGTGGTCAGGTTCATGTGTTGTGATGACATGACCTTGGTAGAGTTGGCGTACGCAAAAAAATAAATAAGCCCCTCTTCTTGTGCATTTAGATATTTTGAGAATACTGTAGTTACAGAGGACGTATATGAGAAAGATAGGACAATGTCCTTCTTCATTGTAAAATCCAGCCTCCCATGCTGTCATTTTTCTCTGTTCTTTAACTACGCCATCTCCATTTTTCTGCAGACTAAACCACGTCTGCAACGAGGGGGGAGTTCAGCTTCACTACATAACAGTCTGATGAGGAACAGCATCTTCCAGCTAATGATACACACACTCGATCCTCTTTCTGAAGGTAACTTTCATTTAACCATCTCACTTTTTGCTGCTACTTTTCACCCCGCCCCTTCTTTGTAAATAAGCCGAAATTACTTTTTTTACATGTTTTTTTCCTTTCTTATTTAAAGCTTTATGTGTATTCATAACTGTGTATTTATTTATTTTTTATGTACATCACTGTTTTTAAATGAGATGCGTAACTTTGAGCTGCCATGTTCTTTTAGTACGCATGGTGTATGGTTAAACAGTACTTACTGTATCTGCCATGGTGGTTTTCTCTTTTAGCGCTAAAAATGTAGGCAGTGCTGTACTGTAAGTGTAAATACAATGTAAAAACTTGCACTAGCATTGGCACCAGGTTTACTTCAAAGGCAGTTTTTCAAATTACAACCTACTCCTTTAAATTGTATTTGAAATATTTGTGTGTAGTGATCTTTCACAGCAGATTAGATGTGCAAATATGTATTCAAATATCCGTAGATCCATGTCTTGTGCACTTTCAATGTTGCATTTAGCAATACTTTCTGTTCCTTGTATATACCTAGCATGTCCCCAGTTTAAGGCATTGGTCCTGTTAAGATCATGGCACGTTTCCATATACTTTTGGATCATAGTCAATAGAATGCAGATATAATAGATTGTATAGTTGTGGTAAAATAGCCACACATAGCTCTGGGTGTACAGTATATTTGTCTCCATGTTAGGTCCCTATTCAGTATGCTGTGAAGCTGGTCTATAATGTATCTTATGGCTCTGTAAGGTGCGGTATTGCTAAAAACAGCTTAGTGTATATACAGTAAGGGCCCCAAATGTCTGAACAAGAACATTATGGCAGAATTGTCATCTCTCTGATTTAAAAGCCAAGGAAAATCCAGTTATTTTGCATGAAATTTGAAATAGCACTAAACCATACTGCCCAGTGTACTGACTAAGGTTGGAGAGGAAAATGAGAAACTACCATGTTCTATTGATTTAAAGGGGGATGAGATCATTGATTACCGGAAGTATAAAAATGCATTTTTTTTAGGCAGTATTCCTAGTACATAGGGAGAGCTGTAGTACACTTGATGTCTTTTATGTGCTAAACTTCTTTTTAGGGCTATTCCTAATGACTACTGATCGGGCAAAGAGATGAAAAGGCTATTTCTATTATTTTTTTAGTCTGAAATGTAATAGTATAGAACACCAACAGCCAGATTCGCAAAGCTCCGGTATAGTTAATGCAAGGATTTAAAAATGTGTTAGTTAGGTCATACCCGAAATCGGCATTAGCTCAGGTCAGACCCTGAAATATGGATTTAAACAGAGAGCTTTTTTGGTTTAGTCCTAAGTATCTCCTGAAGCCTCCCTTCAAACAACATATGGAAAGACACCTGTGCACAAAAAGGAGCCAACCAGAAATACCTGGGAGATATGGTAATAGGATATGAAAAGTAGATTTTAATGACTCCTGTTCGCATATGTCCCAAGCGTGCTCCTCTTTGAGCACAGGTGTCTTTCCATGTGTTGTTTGAAGGTTGGTTTGAGGGGATATATATAACTTAGCATGGTGTTAAGCCTATTCGTATGAGAAAACTAACGGGTGTTAGTTTTGTATATAATTAGCTTTGTGGGTTTGCGTTAACCTCAGATAACATAATGTCTGTTACTAATTTTCATGACATGACATTAAAGCTGCAGTTCAGTCTATATCCTGCATGTGTGTTTTTTTTAATAAATCAGTTCTGTAGTAAGAAAAAATACTTTTAGCATTTTCTGTTTTTAAAAAAACAACTTTGAAAGACCAATTTTCTTGTATTCTATTTTAACAAGCATTTGCTAAGGCACTGCCCCTTCATGTCCTGTCACAAACCCAGGCACACCCCTTTGTCAGCACTGCCCTCCCTCTCTCTAAACGTGCACTAGCATCTGGTCACATGATCTTCCTCATACAGTAGTACATTCAAGGAAGCTGGAGAAAAGGGATCAGCCATGCATAGCAGCTCGGATAGGCGATTTCAAACTTATTACAGTGTTTATTCCATTCATTGCACGTGTATATAATGTAAAATTGTAATAATTCCATTTATAGCAAACGTGTATATGTGAATATTATTTAGATGTATATGTATGTTACTGAAATGTGGAGTGAGTGTGTAGGTAAATACACACAATACACTTCCACTGCATATATATATATATATATATATATATATATATATATATATATATATATATATATATATATATTATATATATTATATATATTATATATTATATATGTATGTATATGTGAAGTTATGTGAGTAAAAAAGTGACAAAAACCCTCCATAGCAAGGCAAATAGCAAATGGAAATATTACTGTATGCTCATTTGTATGTATATATATATTTATATACACAC